>NC_012871.2:23788808-23899557 GCF_000003195.3 Sorghum bicolor
ACCACAAGGGGCCACGGGGGGGGGGGGGGGGGGCAGAGCTGGGCCTAAAGACCGAAAAGGAGGAAGGGGGAGGGGATTCCATTTCTTTTTTTAAAACATATTTTCCAAATGCATTTCTTTTTCTTCAAATATTTTCTTGCACAAGATATTTTGGTTTTTAAAACAATCATCACATAAAAGAAATGCACCAGCATGTATGCAACAAAAATATTTCTCTAAACTTATATTAGGTTTTAATTTCTCAATATTTATTATTTTCCTAAATTGCAATGCTTCACCAAAATTACTTAATAAATTCAAATTCATCTATTTAAAAGAAAACAAATTTTTGGGTGGGACATTGTAGCATTTCAACCCGTGAGTATTCAAGGGTTATCGTATTTAATCCCGTAGGAGGACGAAACAAATGCATCTAGCTTGGTTTGTAGCATGATCACTTATTGAGATGAATAGGTAGACATAGTCTAATCCAGGGTCACGACAGGCTCTTAAAATATGGATAGTGGACACACTCATCGGGGCAACCTCAAGGAATAAAGAGAAAATAAGGAAATAAAAGAAATAAAGAAAAACTACTTGAGCCGGAATTGATCTTATATAACTATGCAAAGAATTGTTAGTAGAACATCTAATCAATATAACTAGAGTTAGAACTAAGTCTGAGGCTCTGAGGAGATCCCCGTAGCTGGACATCCAGCCGATAGGGACTTTACAGAACTCCTACCGGAATACCTGATCATGGGGGAATACCAGGGATGACAGGGCTGTCACTACCCAGCCACCTACCCCTCTACCCGAAAGATACCCATGCATCCGCTGATCTCCGCATACCCGAGCACCTCGCCCGTGTAATTTGAAACGCCTCGTAGCCTCCCAGGACCCCAACCCTTCGGATTGACAGGCTCAGCTAAGAGTGGCCATCACAGCCTAACGAACCGTTACCCCAATCTTAATCCTTTGTCTATTCATACTAATTCGATGAATGATGAAGAACAAGGATGAACACATCAAGAACATAGCACAAGAACTAAGAACTAGTTCATATACTTTGAACAAGATATGAACACAACTATACTCTAATTCAATTGTATAATCATATAAATAAGATAAGAACTTGCTCATGGAGGAGAACTGAATTGTATTCATACCAAGAAGCTCTAAGATCCTCCAAGGAGACAAGCTCTCCTTGCTAGCTTTGCCTTGCTCTACTACTGAATCTAAACTAAAGAACAAGTGTAGAAATGTGAGGTGTATTGCTCCAAATGATGGTGTGTGTTGAATGGTGTGGAGCCATCTATTTATAGCCCAACAAGGACGGTTCATGGCGATCTAAATTTGGTAGGAGGTGAAACCGTCCTATGCATGCCGCCATGCAACCGCGTGAAAAAGGTGGGACCGAGGTGCCACCACGGGGGGTGCGCCCGCACCAGGGTGCGGCCGCACCACTGGTGGGCCCCCCTGGCCACCGCCTTCGTGTGGTTGGTTCGTCTCTGCGCCCTGATCCTTCCCGTGGTTACGGATGGATCCAGTTCGGTGTTTTGGTGGGCTTTTCTATTTATCTTTGATTTGCGCCTTTTCTAAATATGCTTTCTTGAAGTGCGCTTTCTCGTGTCTTTTGCGCCTTTCCACGTGTCATACCTAAAATTGATATTTGCAACAAAACTTGTGGAAAGGTTAGTTCAAAGCCCTACCATCTATTTATTTTATTTATTAAAATGATGTTTATAATTATAAGATAAGGGGTACCAACAACGTGAACAGGAGCAGAGAGGTTATCCAGAAGCAAGATCTATTGTTGCCTCGGTAGGTTACCTTTGATCCGAATCCTAGTAAATTGCAAGACATGGTTAATACTGCTATTAATCATGCTTTAATTAATCACCCTAATGTGCTGTCCAATACTGTATACAATACTGTGGTCCGACCCTTTAAAGAAGGACAGACACCGTCGCTCTATGCTGGCACAGCATATCATCAGCCAGGATTATCATCAGTTGTGGCTCCATTGGTTCCTCCAGCCGTTGCGGGTACAGAGGTTGCTTCTCCTCCAAGCACATTGGGGTTGGCTAACGAGCAATCTACACCGATGAGATCTGATCCAATGACCTCAGGAGGACGTGTTTAGCTCAACACAGATCTATCGGCGTCGGCAATGTTAGGGTCTGTATTTCAGAACTGTCAGGTTCCTCCCAACTGGTAGGGATATGGTATGCCTCCAGAGTTTTTTGCAAATAATTTTGGGACATCTCAGGTAACTGACTCAGCAGGGAAAGCCCCATGCCATCGGCGCCTCTAGTCTCACCGATGACTCAAGCTCCTCAGTATTCTACAATGACTACTGCAAGGCCAGTTACTAGAAATTTTCAAGCGCCCATGTTCCAGATGCCTAATGCAAACACATCAGCAAATTCATTGCTGACACAACAAAGGTTCATGTCTCAGGCAGGTTATGTCAATCCAGCAATGACAACTAGTTACTAGCCATCGGCAGGACATCTTCCCGCATGCAATACAACAGAATCATCAGGTTGCAGGAGGCCAGTAGGGTCATATGCAGGTCGGTTTTCAAAATCAGGCACTGACAGGTCAGCCAATGAATCTTGCTCAGTAGATTGGCGGTCAGCAGGCTGTGCCTAATATGATGTTTGCTGGAGATCGCATACCCCAGAGACACGTGGAACCTATTGGGCTGATAAGATAGTAGAGGTTATGAAAGATCAGTTTGGGATAAAACCCAAGGTTAACACTTATTCTTATCAGACATAGTATCCTCCTGCGCATGATTTAATTCTGCTCCCAAATCGGTACAAGGTATCGGATTTTACTAAGTTCTCTGGACAGGATGATACATCAACCATGGAACACATCAATCGGTTCATCATTCAATGTGGAGAAGCTGCTAATAGAGATGAATTACGAGTTCGTTTATTTTCATCATCTTTGTCAGGATCGGCTTTTACTTGGTTTATTTCACTACCTCCGAATTCAGATATTACCTAGGCCGATCTAGAGAAGCAATTTCATAAATACTTCTTTTCTAGAGTTCATAAGAAGAAGATTACCGATTTAGTGAGATTAAGACAACATAATGATGAATTGGTGGAAAGCTTTGCGCAGAGACTGAGAGATGTAAAGAACAAATGTTACAGTCTGGTTCTGGATGATTGGCAGTTAGCTGATTTGGCCTTTCAAGGATTGTTGCCACATCTCAAAGACAAATATGTTTCTCAAGAGTTTGAAAGTTTGAGTCATTTAGTGCAGAGGATTTCTGATCAAGATATCGAAGCTTTTGAACCAAGAAAGGCTTGGAATAAGAAGGTGTCTTTTGTGGATGAGGCAGAGAGCTTTGATTCTAATGAAGAGCCAATCATTGGTTTGGCAGAGTGGGTAAACAATAGGAAGTCAATGTCTTGTCCTTTTGGCTAGAAAGAACTAGAGAAATTTGCTTTTGATATCACTAAAGCCGATAGGATATTTGATTTCTTGCTTCAAGAAGGACAGATTAAATTGTCACCTAATCATGTGATTCCATCGGTAGAAGAGTTGAAGAAAATCAAGTATTGCAAATGGCATAATGCAACTTCACATAACACAATTGAATGCAAAGTGTTTAGGCAGCAATTGCAATCGGCTATAGAATCAGGGAGAATCAAGTTTGATAGTTCCAAGACTCAGAAGCCAATGAAGATTGATCAGCATCCTTTTCCAATGAATATGTTGGACACCAAGGGCAAGACTAAGGTCTTAACATCAGAAACCGATGAGAGGAACGCATCGGTAGATCCCCAACATCAAGTAGCTACCGATGATGCCAAAGGAAAGGGTTTGATAAGGGAAGATAGCAGCTCTGGATGGCCTCCGCGATCTAGTGTTGTAATTACTCACAGACACGTCAGGAAACGTGGCAGCAGCGGGGGGATCGATATCGGCGTCAGCAAGAAGATCGACGTCAAGAGGAAGAAAGGCGTCGACAGGAGTGGAATTGGCATAAAGATCATTGGAATTTCCCGTTCTTCATTCACTGCTGGGAACGAAATATCAAACTGCCGACAGTTCGGGATTGTCCCGAGTGTAGTGGTTATCGTTGGTATGATCGATCAGATCAGAGATTCCAGAACAATGATCGACGTTTTAATGAGCCGATCAGGGGAAGGGCACCAGTTCACGATCGGTTGGGGGGCAGGTGTTGGCAGTCATTATAGACCAATCATAAACTGCCAACTTGATCCAAAAGGACAAGAAGCAATCATATTATATACACACATGCATTTTATTACTAACAAGTTCCACTTGTACCATAGTGATTATATTTTGCAGGAATTATAGTGCAACAAGTGGAAATGTGCCATACCACGAAGAAAGCGCAAAGTACCAAAAGACGTATTCAGAAATGCGCAAACCAAGAAAATAGAGAAAGGCCCAAACAACGCAGAACTGGGCCTGATCATAACCACGGGAGAGATCCAGGCCTAGAGCCAAACCAACCACGTGAAGGCGGTGGCCAGGGGGACCCACCCTGGTGCGGGGGCACCCCTGGAGGCGGCAAACCGGGCCCATCTTTCTCAGGCGGTTGCATGTCGCCATGCATAGGACGATTTTACCTACTACCAAATTTAGATGCAACGAACCATCCTAGTTCCACTATAAAAAGAGAGGCACTCCCCCTTTTCAACACACACATCATTTGGAGTCAATTTACCTCACACCTCTCACTTGTATCTTTAGTCTAAATTAGTAGTAGAGCAAGGCAAGAGCTAGCAAGGAGAGCTTGTCTCCTTGGAAGAAAGGATCTTCTTGGTATAAATAATATTCAATCTTCTTCCATGAGCGAGTTCTATTTATCTTGATATGATTATGCATATGAACTAGAGTATGGCTGTGTTCTTATCATGTTCATAGTATATGAACTTGTTCTTAGTTCGTGTGCTATGTTCTTGATATGTTCATCATTGTTCTTCATTGTTCATTAGATTAGTATGATTAGGATTAGAATTAGGAATGGGATGATGGTTCACTGTGCTGTGATGGTTGCTTTTAGCCTAGCCTGTCACTCCGAAGGGGTGGGGCCCGCGGGGGTTAGAAGTTGTTTCCAATTATGTGAACATGGTGTTCACGTATGTGGGAATTAGTGGATGTGCGGGTATCTTTCGAGTAGAGGGGTAGGTGGCAGGGTAGTGACAGCTCTGTCATTCTTTGCATTCACCACGATCAGGTATTCCGATAGGAGTTCTGTAAAGTCTCTATCGGCTGGGTATCCAGCTACAGGGATCTCCCCTCATCTCAGGCTGAGTTCTAACTCTATTTATTGCTAATTAGATGATCCGCTAATAGTTCTATGCATAGTTATATGTGACCCATGCCTGCTCAAGTAGATTTATTTCTTTATTCTTTATTTATTATTTCTCTTATATTTTATCCTTGAGGTTGATCCAATGTGTGTCCACTATCTTGAATATCATGTTTATTCCTGTTTACTCTATGTCTACCAAGCATTCCATAAGTAATCATGTTTACACCATATTTGATCCCTTTGCCTTCCTATGGGAATTATAAATTCGACACCCTTAAATACTCATGGGTTGAAATGCTATAATGATAGTTCTGTCCGCTTGTAGTTATATTACTTCTTCATTCATGAACTAATGATTGGCGTACCTAAGTACCGTTACTTAAGATAGTAATCCTTGTGCACTTTCAAGCGTAGTGCCATAGCTTTGCATATCTCAAGTAAGGATGGTTAGGAAGGCCAATTCGACATTCCTAATTATTGTTACCAGACTGCACTGCTAAGGCCGGCGCCCACGAGTTGCCTTGGGTTATCTCTCTGATGTAGCGATAGTTACGGTATGGCAACACTCGATATTTCTGGTGCCATTGCTAAGGATGGATCTATGGTCTATTTTCAGTAGTGACGCTAAGAAATGCCAACAAGCATTTCTGGCGCTGTTGCCGGGGAAGGCAAAAATCATACTGGCATAAACATTGATTGCATAATAAGCATTGGTAGTCATAGATTAAGCAGGATAACTTTATTGTTTTCTTCCTCTTTTTATTGGAATGAAAACATGATAGTGTATGAGCGGTTTCAACTTGCCGGTAAACTTCCACAGTGATCCAGAAACACTCCTAAGGAATAGAAGGGTTCGTACCGTCTCTTCTTCTGCTACGCAACTGGCAAGCAAATCAACCGTTCCGGCACCAACCGCACGAATCGCTATGGCCAAGACACTCCATAACTACTCCACTCCCGTTGTTGCCAACGTGCCGTCTGGGCCCGCTGTCAATATGGGAAATGGAAGCTTCGAGATCCGCACTGTCCTCATCTCTATGGTGAAGGCAAGCTAATTCTGTGGCCTGCCAAGCGAGGATGCCAACGCCCACCTTCAGAACTTCCTTGAGTTGTGCGACACCGTCATCATCAAGGACATCGCGCAGAATAGGATCAGGCTCCGTCTGTTTCCCTTTCCCCTTGCTAGAAAGGCAAAACAATGGTTTTATCAGAACAAGGAAGCTGTTGACACATGGGAAAAGTGCTCCGTGGCTTTCCTCGCTAAGTTCTTCCCCATGAGCAGGACCAGCACTCTGAGGAGGAAGATCTCTAACTTCCAGCAGTCTTCACTTGAGTCTATACCCGAAGCATGGGAGAGGCTCTAGGAGTACATCCAGGCCTGTCCTCATCATGGAATGGAAGACTAGCTTGTGCTCCAGAACTTGTACGAAGGCCTCACGGCCATGTCAAAGGGGCACGTAGATGCCGAGGCTGGAGGTGCATTCCTTTCTCTCACCATTAATGAAGCTACTGCCCTCATTGAGAAGATGGTGGTAAATCAAAACTGGGGAGAAGGAAGGAAAAACACAAAACGCTCGCAATCTACGAAGGAGGCAGATGTGCTTGCCACAAAAATAGACTTGCTGCTACAAAGGATGGATGGACAAGTTGCAAATCCCAACATGGGCACCGTCCAAGTAGTGAACTCACACACATCGTGTGAAGTTTGTGGTGATGATGGCCATTCGGGGAACAATTGCCCCGAAACCCAAGAAGAAGTAACATATGTTAACAATGGGTTTCGGCCACCATAGCAAGGTAACAACGGGTGGAACAATCAGCACCGCCCGCAGGGTAATTTCTTCAATCTGCCTTCCTTGAAAGATCTGGTCATTGGGCAAGCTAAAATCAATGAGAATCTGACCAAAAAGCTGTCCTACAATGACAAGATCATGAGAACATCAACACCAATCTTGAAACTCTTTGTTCATCTGTCAAAAGTCAGACGAGTTTCAACAAGATGATAGAAACATAGATAGCACAAATAGCTGCATCAATTCCACTCACTGACACAGAGAGGATCCTAGGGCAACTGGAACCCTCTACTGAGTTCGTCCATGCAGCCACAGAAGAATGAAGGAAGGGAAGTCTTGCCAACGTACTATAAATGTTGAGCCCTTGCCGAAGGTATTCAGTAGTTATCTAAAAAAACTATATATAATAAAATTAAATTTTGTGCTATTTGAAAACTATATATAATAAAATTAAATTTTGTGCTATTTGTGTCCCAATAAAGATATCTGAAGGGGCCCACAACATCAAGCAAGCTTGGGGGAGGTATCCGCACTCAGGTATTATGTCTTTTTTTAAAAAATCTTTAAATTTCATTTTAATTTCCCTTTTTATAGAAAGTTTTTATTTTTGGTTTCCAAAAGTTTCCCTTTCTATATTTTTTTGTAGTAAAAAATAAAGTTTCTCTAAAAATCTTATAAAAAATATTTTCTGGTTGTATAGATTTTCCTGTTTCGAAATCTTATTTTTATATATAATTTTTGAAAACCAAAAATATTTTGAATAAATATATGGAAAATCAAAATCTGGAGCAAGATTTCGAACCAAGTCTGATCGTAACTAGAGAGACATTTGGGGTGACCGTTGGAGCCAGCAGCCAAAAGGCCGGGTAGAGGCAGGCCCACCAGTGGTGCGGGCACACCAGGGTGCGGCCGCACCCTGCCCAAGGCCTGCTGACCTCGGCCTTTGGGCAACGGCTGGGAGCCGTTGAGGGGGGCGCTCCCCCGCCTGTGATCAACTCTATAAATAGAGAGGATCCCGAGTGGAGCACCTCACCTCTCTCACACACATTTTTTCACTCTTCCCTTCTCCACTCTCTTGCTCTACTTTGCTTCACAGCCTACTCCACAAGCTTAGTGCAAGAAAATTCTGTCAAAAACCTCTTGCACACTTCCCTCTCCAAGCAAAAACACCATACACTTGTGCTAGCTAATCCACCATGAATAGAATTTTTGAGCTGAGAAGGAGCCACCGCGAACGCGGGGAAGATCCACCAACCCCTGCAAGGAACGAGCAGCCGGCACATGGAGGACAGGAGGAGGAGCCACACAGCCACGCCATTGACGAGACCGACGCCCCCTTCATCGACTTGGAGAGCGAGCGGGAGATGCAGGTATACAACCTCATGAAGGAACGCGAGTTCCTCCATTCACCGGCATTCGACCCCGCATTCTTGCACCAAATAGGTATGGATGTTGAGTTCGATACTATTTTTGAGCATCTTGGTTGGAGTAGAGTTGCCCCCATTCATGAGCTTGGGTCACGTCTTTTGACGATCCAAATTTTGGGCACTCTACAAATTGTCGATTATGGTATTACCTTCCATTGCTTTGGAAGAGATTTCGGTATTTATTGGAAGGATCTTGCCAACCGTTTGGGTTTCCACGAGCGTTGCTCCATTGACTTAGATTTCTCCCACGCGGTTACCAACGTCATGCTTTCTGGCATTTGATCTCGGGGCAACACTTTGTTGGAAAGTTTTAGGGGCATTTTGCCAACATCCATCATCCCACTCTGAGGCTTCTCCATAGCTGGATCGCTAGTTCGTTCTTTTCAAGAGATGATACACATCTTACTTACGACATAGAGTTGAAGTTACTTTATGCTGCGCTAAAAAAGATTAAGGTTGCACCTGTTGTTGAGCTTGTTAATCATTGGTTGCATTCCATTAAGACTTCAACTGCTATCATGTGCACATCTCTTATTACTCGCCTTGCTGCAAGTGTGATCCCCATGCTGCTAATACCATTATTTACATCACTACTCCTTGTATCATGATTAATGAATCATATCTTTCGCATGTGTTGACGGTCCTTAAGTATCAAATTTAATTATCAAATAAATAAAGAAAAGGATCCAAATGAAATCAACATCTAGACTTAGGGTTTTATCTGATAGAATTCCACGAGTTTTGGTGTTTGTCTATTTCTGCAGGGGGTTATCAGGAAATACAGAAGAAAGGCCCACACGTCGAGATTACGTAAAGATATTAACGTGCTGCGCAATTATCTTACATCTAGAAGACTCCAGAAGCCACGAGACCGAAGCGGAGGCGAAACGGGGCCAGACCCTGGGCGCCCGCCCAGTTGGTCAGGGCGCCCGCCCACCTCCTGAGTCCAATCAGGACTCTGCTTTGCGGGAGATTTCCACCGACCTAAAGGATGAATCTAAACCATACAATCTATGTCGGTTTGATCCAACGACCCATATTCACTTGAAGGGACTATAAAACCAGACCCCCTGGCCCCTGGAGGAGAGAGCCTCTCAACCCTAATTCATTGTTCCATCAAGGGAGAAGAAGCCTCTGATCAAGATTAGAGCCACCACATCAATTAGATATCTAGATTAGCATAGCTACATAGGATTAGAACTAGAAGGAGTCAATCTTCGATTGGTTTCCGGATCTGTCAAGAGGATTCTTGGTAATTCTCTAATTGTGCTTCTAATTGCTTTCTAATTATCTTTGTTCTTCAATATTATGAATATGACTTTGTTCTACTTCAATATATTGCTTATGACTTTGCTCTACTTGCTTATATTCAAGATTATATTGTTCTTAGTTTATCATAGTTATGTACTTGGCTTAGTTAGATTGGATCTATATACATGCTTAGGATCGTATAGCGTTTATCCATCGGATCCATGGGTAAATGATAGATATTGTGTAGGCGTGGTGCTTATACCGTATTTATTTGCGATTGTACCCAATATGCCAGATCATGGGGTGGTTCGTGATAGTGATAGCTTCATTGATTCTTATATAGTCCTCCTCTCGTGTATTGGGCTGGCAGAGCAACATTATTACAGGGGAGTGATTGCTATGTTTCTCATATTCCTTGCTAATATCACTATGCATGGGCGTAGTCTTGTCTTGCAATGATTGCTAAGTATGCTTGCACTAACTATGATATGCTAGACTATATAGTTGAGAATAACTTAGGGAATATTCTTGTAGTTCATTCTAATACCATGCTAATGACTTTCTAGAGTATCTAATTGAGGTGCTTATCATATTTATCATGTGGCTAGATCAGATTAGTTATCCTTGTCACTATTATTATTTCATATATCTTTTATGTGACACTTATCCCTGTATGAAGAGTTAGATATAATGTTCTCAATTATACATGCAATGATAGATGCTCAATATTATATTCTATTCTGTAATCAATATTGATGATTGCTAATCCCTTCCCAGTGGTAAAAATATAAATAACGATACCTGGAATACTTCCCGGTTAAAATGCTACATCGGTATTAATCTGTGCGCTTGCAGATCTCATTCATTATTTATTTAGAAGAGCAATTGCATATTTCAATACCGCGTCTCTTATATCATGCTGGGGATGACAACTTGGCTTAAGTGGTGTGAGGTATAGGTTTGGCATCTTTGGCACCGCTACTAGATTTAGAGAACTTAGTCTACTTTTCGTAATGATGTTAAGAATACCCAACAGGCATTTTTGGCGCCGTTGCCGGGGAAGGTTGATTACTAATCAGGAATGGAATAAAGGATTTTGAGTTATCATTCGCATCACTAATATGATTGAGCTTATCTATTCTCTCATACAGTTTTACCCCGATATTTTCCTATTTCATCTTATGCAGGGGAATGTATGAATAGAAGACATCTTCCAGGAAATTTTGTTGACAATCCCGAAGCATTATTCAAGAAGACGAGAGCCAAGCTAAAGAAATCATCAACACTTCAGCAAGAAGCTTCATCCAATCAAGAAGATCACCGGAACTTGTCTTCAGAGTTCGAGGCCATGGCAAACAAATCAATTCGCGAGTTCTCAGCTCCCACTACGGACAACATCCACACTGGACCTGCTGTAGAGATCGATGGCAACTTTGAGCTCAAGCCTGGACTTATCAACATGGTGCAATCCAACCAGTTCTGTGGGAAGGCACACGAAGATGCTAGTGCTCATTTACAACACTTCCTGGAGATTTGCAACACATTCACCATATCAGGAGTTTCCAAAGATGCTATACTACTTCGCCTCTTCCCATTCTCACTGTTAGGAAGAGCGAAGCAGTGGTTCTACGCTACAAAGGAGAAGAATACTACGTGGGCACTCTGCTCAACAAACTTCCTGGCTAAGTTCTTTCCATAGGCAAGACCAATGCTCTCCGTGGGAAGATTACAAGTTTTCAGCAACAAAATGATGAATCTGTTCCAGAAGCATGGGAGCGCTTTCAAGACTACATCCTAGAATGTCCCCATCATGGAATGGAGAGTTGGCTATTGATGCAGACGTTTTATCATGGGCTCGGCAACAGTGCCCGAGAGACCATGGATGCTGCAGCTGGAGGAGCATTCTGATCACTTACTATACCACAAGCCATAGCTCTTGTGGAGAAGATGGCATCCAATCAAAGCTGGAATGAAGAGAGGACCCAGACACGCAAGAGAGGTGGAGGTATGCATCAGCTGAAGGAGGTAGACATGCTGTCTGCAAAGCTAGACCTGCTCATGAAGAAGCTCGACGATAGAGCTGGAGATAAGAAGGAAGTTATGCACATCTACGACTCTCACATGACTTGTGAGGAGTGTGGAGACACTGGACACTCAGGCAATCACTGCCCTGAGATACTTGAGGATGTAAACTACATCAACAACAACAACAACAACAACTACAACCGTCCTCAACAAAATCAAGGTTGGAATCAACAGAGGCCTAACTACTCAGGTAATTATCAAGGTAACAATTCTTACAACAATACTAATAATTTTCCACCTTTAAGAGAGTTAGTGTCTAATCAGGGAAAGCTAATGGATAACCTATCTAAGAAATTGGCATCTAATGATAAAATGCTAGAAAATATAAATAATAGAATGAATAATTTTTCTACTGCCATCAAGAATCAAATTAGCTTTAACAAAATGATTGAATCTCAGTTAAATCAAATAGCTGCTGCTGTTCCTACTACTAACCCCGGTATACCATCACAACCGAAAGGATTAGAATCTGCAAATCTTGTAGACATGTTTGATGCAGGTAATTGGAGTAACCCCGTCAATGAATTCTCTACTGACCTTCTGCCGGTCAAGAGAGGCGATCCAGGACGCCCCGTCATCCCGATCTCCATCGGCATGGTGGATGTTCCAGAAGCACTCTGCGACTTTGGCTCCAGTGTCAACATTATACCCAGGGTACTCTATGAAAAATTCTTTACATATCCTTTGTTAGAAACAACCATGTGTTTGCAGTTTGTAGATCAGACGATAACTTTTCCAAAAGGAATAGTGAAGAACCTTTGTGTCCGAGTTGGTACCTTATATGCCCCAGCAGACTTCGTAGTAGTAGAGACCGGAAATGATGAGAGGGCACCTATCATCTTAGGGAGGCCATTCTTGAACACCACGGGAGCTATCATCTACGCCAGTGCTGCCAAGATCAGTTTCTATGTCAAAGGGAGGAAGGAGACATTTTTCTTCAAGAACAAGACTACACAAATTCCAGATCAATCCAGACGTAAATCAAGGAAGAGGACCAACAGGAGGAATAGGAACAAGCAAGTGTGGACCGAGTCAGCTAAGATGGTCACTGTAGTTCATGGAGGCCAAGATCATCAACTTAAGTCACCGTTTTTGACCAAGAAGGACGACCCAGGAATGCCAAGCATCTACTGCTCCATAAATGGATACAACTTCTACAAGACGATTTGCGACACCGGATCGGGCGTCAACATAATGGCCGCAGTCACCTATCGGCTCTTGTTCGGAACCATGCCACTAAGACGAACATACATTCAGCTCCAGATGGCAGATCAGACATTTCGAGAAGTTAAAGGAACAGTAACTGATGTCCCAGTCAAAATAGACGATCACTTTGTCTACACAGACTTTCAAGTTATTGACATGGGAGAAGATGAGTACGATCCATCCATCATCCTTGGAAGACCGTTCCTCAGCACCGTTAAAGCAATTATCTACATTGGAACCGGAGAAGTCCATATGCACTTCCCCTCAGAGAAGGTACGCCGTTACTTTACTGACCCTAACTATATCGTTGAAGAATCTAAGCAGGTAAGAAAAAGACGCAACCGCAACCAGAGGAGGCAGATCATCAGGGACGGATGGACAGACTACGAAGGAGAAGTTGTAAGATCAGAAGACGTAGAGTTTAAACAGAATTATCCAGAGGAGACTGAAGCACCAAGTCAGGTGTGGAAAATGAAGATAACTATACACGAAGAGGAGGCGCTGCCGGAAGTACCGACTACGCCACCCAACGAACCTCAGGACGATTAAGAAAATGGAAAGTTCCGTTCGGAGGACTTAAAAACACCGAACGTCTTACCAAGAGGTAAACTTGGTAGTTATCCTTTTCCATTTCAAATTATTCCAACTAGTTTACTTAGTTAATCATGTTCGTGCTATTCTAAAAAAGAAAATAAAAATATGAAAAATAGTAAGCCCCATGTGAGTATACGAATGGCATAAAACCCATAAGTACATTCACTATGGTGGCATAAAAATAAAATAAATATTTTTCTGCTTTACAAAATAAAAATATAAAAACAGGGAGTAATAATTATTAAGGAGTCTCAACATGATAAAGGCTAGATATTTATGCTAACACTTAATCAGTTCCACAAGCTTTGTTGTCTATTTGAGCTCCACAGAATTTAAGAATCAAGAAGACTAGCAGATGGAGGACATTCTAATCGCTGTCAGAATGCTGCTGACTTTCAAATACACCTCTGCCACCTGCTAGCTACATCAAGAGAAATTACGTCAAAATTCAGTTTGGGGGAGAGCACCCCCATTTATCCCGATAAGTATTTCTATCTATCTATCTTTATACTTATATTATTTTAGAATATTAAAATACATAAACTATGAAAAACCAAATAAAGATTTTATGCTTATATATATATATATCTTTTGCTTAGTGTGTTTAATAAATAAATAAAGTGGCTATGCTAATCTGTATCTAAATAAAACTTAAGCATGGATATGATGAATAGTTGCTCTGCCTAATTTGCACATTTTGAGTTCTCTCTCAAGTTTAGATATAACTGTTATAATTTAAAGCTTGCTCTAGACCTAAACTTGTGGGATGAAAATTTGATCTGAAGTCTAAGTTGTTAACGGATACGATATGGGAAGGTTGAGCTGCTGTTTATCTGTTCCTAGAGATGCTAGAATTCTGGAGAATTTTATCTTTGAAAATCTTTAAAATGTTGCATGATGAGTTCCTGTATGATGAGAGTTTAAATTCCTACCACAGCCATATATACATGCTTGCTAGACTTTGAGCCACACATTTACTATTTACTGCTTATGAGCATTGAGTGTGGTCAAGCTGTGTAGACCCTTAGGAACTTGTCATGTGGTTAAATCAAGATTCACTTGCACGTTCACTCATATATGTTACTTCTACTCCGGAAGTACCATCCACATATATCCACCCATTCCATCTCCAGAATCACCCAAAAATATTCTACTCCTAATCCAGGAGAAAATAACCAAAAATATTTTGTTTTTCCCTTGTGAAATAAATGCTCAAGTTATCTTGTTACTACCACTTGCTATATTATCTCATGAGATGAGTGCTTTCTAAAAAAAAAGAAATACGAGGAAATAAAAAGGAGCAAGTGCTCGGAACCTCGAAAGAAAAGAAAAAGTGAGACGAGAGGTAAAAATGGACAAGTGTCCGACAGTAGAATTAGGGTGCAAGATACCCACCTGAGAGAAAAGAAAAAGAAGAGCATCTCATTCTCCTCATAAAGTTTCAAAAAAAAACAAGGAAGGTATGTATCCCCTCAAAGAGCAAAGTAGAATTAGACTTCCACCACCATTGTTTTCACCATTGTTATCACCATCATCACCATACATCATTCATTCGCCACACATGCACATCTTGATTAAACTCATTGGCTTGTTTCTTTGGATCCATGGTTTGAATATGCAATACATGTCTTGTAAGTATGTATATTTTATCTCCCACCTATGAGCTCTAGATATTAAAGCCTTATTAGAGTAGGGTGAGAGAGAAGGCAATGTCACTATGCCTTACACCACAAATACCACATATCTTGAGAGAAGGCATATACCATCACTGCCTTGGTAAGGATCCAGAAATATCACAAAAGAGAGATCTGAGAGAATCATACAAGGAATCTCTGAGTTTTATTTGAAAATATGCAAAAACCCCAGAGCTATAGCTGATCAAGAATAAGAGACATGGCACTTGACTAGACTGTTCTATCTTTTAACCACTCAAGACACAAGTGACAGTTACAAGTCCCATGGTGAAGGTAAAGTAAGTAAGTTTTAAGTCTTGACAGTTTACTCTAGCTTAGAGATGAGATCTTATTTAAAAAGCATGTGTACCGTCAATTTTTAATTATATTGCAAATAACTTATGATCCATAGCTGAGTCTATCCTTGCTCAGGGACGATGTCACACCCATATTTTAAGAACAAAATAGGATGCATAAAAGACTCATATGTGCCCCAGAAACAGTCGCACACATAAGTAGACAAATCTCAAATGTACCATTGCAGTGTTTATTACATAGCGGAATATATATTGAATCACATAGTCTCGTACAAAAATGATAGCATAAAGTAAACAACGCTCTCGACGGAAGCTCCACACAGGGACACTGTTGACTGGTTGACTCCAAACCTAGTACTCATAACGGTAATCCTCATTCCAGTCATCTTCATTATCATATCCTGAGGTGTTGGGAATTTGCAAGAGTGAGCACATATCGTACTCAACAAGTATAACCAGGGGCTCATGAGGCTCAAATAGCTGACACTGGTTTGACTGCATTTAGCTTTTAATAGTGGATAGCATGTTCATAATTAAATAGCAATTGTCAAGGGAGCATAAATAATCCATTAATCCCATGATCAAATGTAAGCATAATTAACTCATAGCATAAACAATATTCAAATGAACATAATAACGTAACAAGTTCATCATCTTAATGTAGATGTCCCCAAGGCCGCTCCTGACCGTGAGCTCGGCTAGTATACCAGTTTTACACTCTGCAGAGGTTGTACATCTTTACCCATGAGTCATGATTTACCCTTTCGCCCGAGGTAGCTAATCTCTTAACCCCCTTCCTAGGGAGGTCGGCAGGGATCACTATGAAGCCTTTCAAAAGTTCGTCTAACAAGTTAGGGCCGCAAGGTTTCCTTTGCGAGCAGATATAGATACCCCCCTTCCGAATGGCACAATGACGCGCAGCCTATACACATAGGGACAGGGGCTCGCACTATACCCGTGTCGGTTCAGCCCCTCCGCCCTTTCGGGTAACCTCTAACAAGCTAGAAAAGGTCTCCATACTGAGCTAAAGCCAGAGCCATTATAGCCCTCATGGTTGCACTGTTATCCCGGGTGATCACGTACAGACAAGATCTCATACAGTTATTTGTCATTCTTTTATGTTCATTGCATAGCTATTAATCATCTTACAAGATCATGGATTATATCAAGCACTAGCACATCTACCCCAAATGCATATCAAGTAGGTAGCAAGGAATACAGGTGACAATCATCTATGATTTTGCTAAGGTCGACAAGGTGATAGCATGCATATGATATATATATGTAGTTATAAGTGAATAGGTAACAAGGATGGTCCCAAGTTATACTTGCCTTGCTCAAAGCTCTCCTGAGCTTGCTGGTCCTCAAAAGCTTGGGCTTGGTCACCAACGTACGGCTCACCGTCTAATCCCAATCATCAATCAACAACACGCATTCCAATGTAGACAATCATACACGAAGCAAACAAGATATAATTAGAGCAATACACCAAACAGTAGTAAAACAAATATAAAAGTTTATCAAAATATTCTACGCAGCGCTACGATCACTCAAACGTAAAGTTCACGAAAATCGGAATTAAAACGTGAAAGATATGAATTTTCTAAGATTTCCTATAAAGAAATAATTAATTAAATGCTACTGCAGAATTAAAAAGTTTCAAAACAGTAAACTAATATTTCTAACATGTAGAGCTCGTTGAAACGAATCTAACGAAATTTGGATGGACAAAAACGGAGTTAAAATGAGCATTTTAGGAGCGTTACAAAATAAGTGGCAAAACTGTAATTAGCAGAAAACGTATTTTTCTTTTTATCCGACGAAAATACGTGTTTCAATTCGAGAAAACGTATTCTGCAGAATACGCTAAGGACCGCGGGTCACTACTTCAATTTTTTCAGGGGCTCTTAAGCAAAACGGCGGCCGAAACGGTATCTCCTTTTGTCGGCCGTCGATCTTCGATCAGACGGCTGCCAAACCTCCCCGAGCCACCCCTGGCCGGCCGGCCGTCGGAAACAGGAGCCGACGCGGTGGCGCGCCATGGCTGGGGGCCCGAGCTCGCCGGAGTTCACCCGTTCCTCGATTCCGAGCGCCAAACAACGAAATAAGAACACCAGGAGAGCGAGGACCTCATGACGAACTCACCAAGACGCTTGGTTCGGCCCGAGAGGGTGCAAGGTGGGCTCTCTGCGGCGGCGGTTTGAGTTTCACTCGGCGAGATCCAGTTCACGACGCGCGAGGCGGTTAGGGCTCGTATTTGCGGCGTAGAGGGGAAAGACATCACGCGGGGCACTGCTTAGCATCTTATAGGGCTCGGGAAAGGCAAATCCCGTCCATAAAGGGATTCGTTCGTATCTGGAAGGAGAGGGAGGTCGTCTCGGTTGCGAAGAGGAAAGGAAGGAGAAGGCGCCCGCTGCCATGCGGGCCCGCGCTGCCAGTGAGAGAAGCGGGGCGGGGCCCGGTCGTCAGCCGAAGGGAGAAGGAGGCGCGCGCGTTGGGCCGGGAGAGGGAGCTGGGCCGCGCGAGGGGTGAGAGGGGGAAGCTCGGGCTGCGGCCTGGGATTTCTCTTTTTTTTTTTTTTCTTTTCTGTTTTCTTTTTCCAAGACAAATTCCAAAAAGGCTTTTTGAGTAGAATTTGAGAGCAAATAAATTTCAGCAAATATCAGCAGCACAAAATAAATGCTATTCTCAGCATGAATGCAAAAGCATGTTGTTGGTCTTATGATGAATTTTATTCTCCACAAAATATTTGATTTGCTAAATTCAATGCCCATAAAAATATTTAAATAAATCCAATTAAATCCTATTAATTGAAATTCAAATTTCGGGTGTTACAAACTCTACCCCCCTTAAAGGAATCTCGTCCTCGAGATTGAGCAGAACTTACTCAAATAAATATGAATATGATTTTCTCAGGTCATCCTCTCTTTCCCAAGTTGCCTCTGCTTCCGAATGCCGATTCCACTGTACTTTGCACATTCTGACGACCCGACTTCTGGTGACTCTCTCAGCTGTCTCCAATATTTTGACCGGATATTCCTCATAGGTGAGGTCACCTTTAACGGAAAGTTCTTCCAATGGTAGTTGCTCCTCCGGTACACGCAAACACTTCTTAAGTTGTGACACATGGAACACATCGTGCACACCAGATAAACTTTCCGGCAATTCTAACCGATATGCTACTTCTCCACGCCTTTCTAAAACTTTAAACGGACCAACATACCTTGGAGCTAGCTTTCCCTTCATATTAAACCTCTTCACACTCCGCATAGGTGACACTTTCAGATAGACATAATCACCCACTTCAAAAGCCAACTCTCTCCTACGCGTATCTGCATAGCTTTTCTGACGAGATTGAGCAATTCTCAAGTTATCCCGAATAGTCCGCACTTGTTGTTCTGCATGTCTAAGCACATCTGTCCCAAACACCTGAGTTTCTCCCGTCTGATTCCAAAACAAAGGTGTCCTACACTTCCGACCATATAGGGCCTCGAACGGTGCCATCTTAAGACTTTGCTGATAGCTGTTGTTGTAGGAGAATTCTGCATATGGCAAACTCTTGTCCCAACTAGCCCCATACTGCAAAGCACAAGCTCTCAACATATCCTCCAATATCTGATTGATCCTCTCAGTCTGTCCATCTGTCTGTGGATGATATGCTGTGCTGAAATTCAACTTGGTTCCCAATGAATCATGCACTGCTTTCCAAAAGTGAGATGTGAATTGAGTACCCCTATCTGACACAATCTTCTTAGGTACCCCATGCAAACAAACAATTCTCTCCATATACAGCTCAGCTAGGCGTTCTCCAGTGTACTTAGTTTTAACAGGTATGAAATGAGCCACTTTAGTCAAACGATCTACTATCACCCATATTGAGTCATACCCTCTCTGTGTTCGTGGTAAACCTACTATGAAATCCATACCCACTTCTTCCCACTTCCATTCCGGAATCTTCATTGGTTGCAACAGTCCAGCTGGCCTCTGATGTTCAGCTTTCACTCGCTGACAAGTATCACACACAGCAACATACTCAGCTACATCTCTCTTTAAACCATACCACCAGTACTTCTGTCTTAGATCTAGATACATCTTAGTGCTCCCAGGGTGAATGGAATATGCTGACTCATGAGCCTCTCTCAGAATCGTATCACGAATAGCCTTCACTTCCGGAACACATATCCTTTTTCCAAACCACAATACACCATTGTCATCTATTCTGAATCCTGGTGCTTTGCCTAATGCCACATTCTGTGCTATCTCCTTTAGTTTCTCATCTTCCAATTGTCCTTTCAATATCTCTTCCTCTAGGGTAGGAGTGATCTCAATTTCCGTAGCATTTACTACCATTCCCAAGTTCAAATATGCAAATTCAGCACACAACTCCTCAGATTCAGGTGTCGCCTGAAGCTCATTAGCATATTTCTTTCTGCTAAGTGCATCAGCTACGACGTTCGCCTTCCCAGGATGATAATGCACTTCCAAATCATAATCCTTTATTAGTTCCAACCATCTTCGTTGCCTCAAATTCAGATCTGTCTGAGTGAAGATGTACTTCAAACTCTTATGATCAGTGTATATGTCACTCTTATGCCCAATCAAATAGTGTCTCCAAATCTTCAATGCATGAACCACAGCTGCTAACTCCAAATCATGAGTAGGATAATTCAGTTCATGTTTCCTCAACTGTCTAGATGCATAAGCAACATCTCTACCTTCTTGCATAAGAACACAACCCAAACCCAGACGAGAAGCATCACAATAGATAGAGAAACTCTTACTCAGATCTGGCAAAACCAACACAGGTGCAGTAGTCAATCTCTTCTTGAACTCCTCAAAACTAGCTTGACACTTGTCAGACCACACAAACTTAGCATTCTTCTCTAATAGAGCAGTCATAGGCTTTGCAAGTTTTGAGAACCCTTCAATGAATCTACGATAGTAACCAGCTAGACCAAGAAAACTGCGAATTTCACTTACATCGGTAGGTGGTTTCCAATTCAACACATCTTTCACCTTACTAGGATCCACTGCAATACCACCATTTGAGACAACATGACCAAGAAAAGAAACTTCCTCCAACCAAAACTCACACTTACTACGCTTAGCATACAACTTATGTTCTCTAAGTTTCTGTAAGACCAATCTCAGATGTTCAGCATGTTCTTCCTTGGTTTTAGAGAATACCAGAATATCATCAATAAAGACCACCACAAACTTATCCAGATACTCCATAAATACTTTATTCATCATGTACATAAAGTAAGCTGGTGCATTGGTCAAACCAAAAGACATAACTGTATACTCATATAACCCATACCTTGTTGTGAAAGCTGTCTTTGGTATATCTGAATTCCGAATCTTCAATTGATGATAACCAGAACGCAAATCAATCTTAGAGAACACACAAGCACCTCTTAGCTGATCAAATAAGTCATCAATCCTAGGCAATGGATATTTATTCTTGATAGTGACCTCATTAAGTGACCGATAATCAACACACATCCTCTGACTACCATCCTTCTTATCAACAAAGATAACTGGTGCACCCCATGGTGAGGAACTAGGACGAATGAACCCTTTATCTTGCAATTCCTTAATTTGTTTCTTAAGTTCTTCTAGTTCCTTAACCCCCATCCTATATGGTCTTTTAGCTATGGGTGCAGTACCAGGTAGTAATTCAATAATAAATTCAATGTCTCGGTCAGGTGGCATACCTGGCAATTCGTCTGGAAAGACATCCGGAAACTCATCCACTACCAAATTCTGAGGATCAACATCATCAGTCAGTTGGTTCACTTTAGCTGTGAGTGGTGCTTGCATTGTTACATCAACACTGATTCTTTCTCCCTTTGGTGTTGTCAGAACCACTACTCTCTCTTTGCAGTTAATATTTGTCGCATGTTGCTTCATCCAATCCAAACCCAAGATCACATCTATGCCTGAAGTTCTCATAACCATGGGACTGATAGGAAAATCTACCCCCCTTAAAGAAAGACTTGCTGAGGGGCAACGTAAAGAAACTGGTATAGTCCCACCCGGTGAATTAACTAACATAGGGGTGTTCATTGCAACAAGAGGAAGGCTATGAATTCTAACAAATGCTTGCGATATGAAAGTATGTGAAGCTCCAGAATCAAATAAAACTGTAGCAGGGATAGAGTTGATGCTGAACGTACCCATCATGATTTCTGGTCCCTCCTGAACAGTTTCTGCTGCCACGTTGTTCACCTTTGCTGAATTAGGAGTGGATCTCCGGTCGTTGTACTGCGGATTAAACTTCTCTGGGCAATCATAGGACATATGCCCTTCCTTCCCACAATGGAAACACCTGGTAGGATTGTTAGAAGCACTCCTTTTTGTAGAGTTGGCATTTGAGTTCCCTGAGCGAGGTGTCTGCTGACCATGCTGCTGTTGATTATGGTTACGTTGTTGGAATGGAGGACGTTGGTTCCCACTCTGTGACTGATTCTGGAAACGCTGGGGTTGCTGGTTACGGTTCCACTGACTAACTGGTCCCTGGAACCTCTGCTGATGGCCTTGATGAGAACTGAAACGCTGACGGTTGTTGCTCCCAGATCCTTGTACCAGCATCCTTCTCTTCTTATCCTGACTCTTCCGCATATTATCAAGCACGATAGCACGATTCACAAGAGCTTGAAAGGTAGGATAAGTGTTTCCTGCCAACTGCAACCTGAGTTCATAGTACAAGCCTTTCATGAACAAGCGCTGCTTATCAGCATCTTCCCTGACTTCATTCGGGGCATAGCGAGCCAACTGTTCAAACGTGTCATGATATTCTGCCACTGTCATGGAGCCCATCCGGAGTGATCTGAATTCTTCCTGTTTGAGCTCCATCATTCCCTCATTTATGTGTCGAGCTCTGAAGTCCCTACAGAATTCCAGCCATGTGACAGGAGGAGCATTGTTGGGACGAGCAGCTTGATACGACTCCCACCATGTCTGAGCTGCACCTTGAAGCTGTCCAGAAGCATACAACACCTTCTCCAAGTCATTGCACTGTGCTATGTTTAGCTGCCTCTCCACAGCACGTAACCAATCATCTGCCTCCATGGGATCAGCTGAGTGTGTAAATACCGGAGGTCTTCCCTTCATAAACTCTCCACGCTTGTCCCTCACATGAACAGGTGGTGGTGTTGGTGGAGGTTGTTGCTGCAGGTGCTGCATGAAAACGTGCATCATCTGATTTTGGGTTTGCATGAGTTCCTCCACGGTGATTGGAGCATTGCCACCATTGCCATTGTCATTGCCATTGCCACGGCCTCTGCCTCTGCCTCTTCCCCTTGCTGCCATCTGCATTCCAAGGTATATAAACACATCTTAGTAATGTCCAACATGACAATTACAAGAGTTAACCGAATCTGAAATTTTCTGGGTAACATCCAACATCAGCAGATCAGAAAATCAGTAATATCTCGAGTTCCAGAATTCAAAAGGATACATGCTGTACACCGTTGGAAAGATAAAGAAATTGTCTACAACTTTCATTTAGATCATATTACCAGATTCCAACGTGAGGTTAACTAAAAACCGGGTACAACCGAAACTGTTCCAGAATTCCAGACTGCGCAGAAACCCCAACTTTAAACAGTCATAACTCACAGCTCATAATAGATAATATGGTCATTCTTGCGGCATTGGAAATATATGAAAGTCTACTTTTTCCCAGAAAAATTTGATGAACATTGCACGAGCAGAATTTGATTTATTCCAGAATCATTGCAGACTGCTCTAGAAAACAGCAAAAGACAGAAACAGGATATGACCCCAACCCACTATTTATTCCTGTTCTTACTTAAGGTTCTTAACAAGGGAACTTGTGGACATGCCCACAAAGTCCCAGCACTCATTACAAAAATCCAAATCACACATATTCATAATAACAATTCAGCAAGCACACCAAGTTCACACCACACTAGCAAAAGACTCGAAATAACTCGCAACTACTAACGTTACTATTACATATGGGTTCTTTTCTATTCTTCGGGTGCAGCATCCTTCAAGATGGGTTCAACATGCAGCCTCTTATGAAGTTTGGGACGGCCTAACTCCGCTCGAAGGTCATCTGCTTCCCGTCGCTCTTTCTCCATCAGTTTCCTCTCACGGTGCAGTTCATTCTCCAACTCTATCACCTTGACGGTCAGCTCATAAGTCAACTCCACTTGTGCTTGAAGCTTTGGTTGTGAAGCATCTGCAACTTCTATGGCCCAAGTCATCTTCTCTGGTACAAAGCGAGGATAGTGATATGTTGCATTGTACTGAACATCCTCAAAGCGTCTACCCCGGTAAAAGACCAAGGCCTGGTAAGCTGCATCTGCCATGCTCTCCTTCATCGTGTCCCGGCTGATTCGAGCGATGTGTTTTGATTCCACCTTTCGAATCCCCTTGGTGGCATCCAGTGTCTTGACTATCAGCTCCGCAACCCAAAGTGATCTCCTCAGAGGGTGTTTGTGCTCCGTGCAGTTATACTCCAGTGTGGCTTGCAAATCTGGGTAATGGTGTTTCAATGTCAGCACCAAATTCTCATGGAAGAAGTCCTTGGGATCTGCCTCTGGAATCCACAGCTCAGTAGTCCACCCCATCCTGGCATTAGCAGACTGTGGTGGAGGTGGATCTTGCATCTCCTCATCTTCAGGCACTTCCTCCTGAGCTTCCACCCTTGATTCCTCATCTTCCAGCTCAGGAACTCCATCCACCTGCTGTCCTCCTAGGTTGAACATGGCACGGTACTCCTCAGCAGCCATGCGTGCAGCACTACGGGTGCGGGGCGGCATCTACAAAAGTTTTTAGACATAGATCAGATGGATGCAATAATTTCACAATAGAGCAAGATAGAGAAGCATAAACTTTTAACAAATAACAAGACCATAGTGGGAAGCACGAAGTAAGTAAAATAATGACCTAAATTTTCGACCATTTGCTAACTAGGTTTGCGTCCTACAGTCAACAAAGCTCTGATACCAATTTGTCACACCCATATTTTAAGAACAAAATAGGATGCATAAAAGACTCATATGTGCCCCAGAAACAGTCGCACACATAAGTAGACAAATCTCAAATGTACCATTGCAGTGTTTATTACATAGCGGAATATATATTGAATCACATAGTCTCGTACAAAAATGATAGCATAAAGTAAACAACGCTCTCGACGGAAGCTCCACACAGGGACACTGTTGACTGGTTGACTCCAAACCTAGTACTCATAACGGTAATCCTCATTCCAGTCATCTTCATTATCATATCCTGAGGTGTTGGGAATTTGCAAGAGTGAGCACATATCGTACTCAACAAGTATAACCAGGGGCTCATGAGGCTCAAATAGCTGACACTGGTTTGACTGCATTTAGCTTTTAATAGTGGATAGCATGTTCATAATTAAATAGCAATTGTCAAGGGAGCATAAATAATCCATTAATCCCATGATCAAATGTAAGCATAATTAACTCATAGCATAAACAATATTCAAATGAACATAATAACGTAACAAGTTCATCATCTTAATGTAGATGTCCCCAAGGCCGCTCCTGACCGTGAGCTCGGCTAGTATACCAGTTTTACACTCTGCAGAGGTTGTACATCTTTACCCATGAGTCATGATTTACCCTTTCGCCCGAGGTAGCTAATCTCTTAACCCCCTTCCTAGGGAGGTCAGCAGGGATCACTATGAAGCCTTTCAAAAGTTCGTCTAACAAGTTAGGGCCGCAAGGTTTCCTTTGCGAGCAGATATAGATACCCCCCTTCCGAATGGCACAATGACGCGCAGCCTATACACATAGGGACAGGGGCTCGCACTATACCCGTGTCGGTTCAGCCCCTCCGCCCTTTCGGGTAACCTCTAACAAGCTAGAAAAGGTCTCCATACTGAGCTAAAGCCAGAGCCATTATAGCCCTCATGGTTGCACTGTTATCCCGGGTGATCACGTACAGACAAGATCTCATACAGTTATTTGTCATTCTTTTATGTTCATTGCATAGCTATTAATCATCTTACAAGATCATGGATTATATCAAGCACTAGCACATCTACCCCAAATGCATATCAAGTAGGTAGCAAGGAATACAGGTGACAATCATCTATGATTTTGCTAAGGTCGACAAGGTGATAGCATGCATATGATATATATATGTAGTTATAAGTGAATAGGTAACAAGGATGGTCCCAAGTTATACTTGCCTTGCTCAAAGCTCTCCTGAGCTTGCTGGTCCTCAAAAGCTTGGGCTTGGTCACCAACGTACGGCTCACCGTCTAATCCCAATCATCAATCAACAACACGCATTCCAATGTAGACAATCATACACGAAGCAAACAAGATATAATTAGAGCAATACACCAAACAGTAGTAAAACAAATATAAAAGTTTATCAAAATATTCTACGCAGCGCTACGATCACTCAAACGTAAAGTTCACGAAAATCGGAATTAAAACGTGAAAGATATGAATTTTCTAAGATTTCCTATAAAGAAATAATTAATTAAATGCTACTGCAGAATTAAAAAGTTTCAAAACAGTAAACTAATATTTCTAACATGTAGAGCTCGTTGAAACGAATCTAACGAAATTTGGATGGACAAAAACGGAGTTAAAATGAGCATTTTAGGAGCGTTACAAAATAAGTGGCAAAACTGTAATTAGCAGAAAACGTATTTTTCTTTTTATCCGACGAAAATACGTGTTTCAATTCGAGAAAACGTATTCTGCAGAATACGCTAAGGACCGCGGGTCACTACTTCAATTTTTTCAGGGGCTCTTAAGCAAAACGGCGGCCGAAACGGTATCTCCTTTTGTCGGCCGTCGATCTTCGATCAGACGGCTGCCAAACCTCCCCGAGCCACCCCTGGCCGGCCGGCCGTCGGAAACAGGAGCCGACGCGGTGGCGCGCCATGGCTGGGGGCCCGAGCTCGCCGGAGTTCACCCGTTCCTCGATTCCGAGCGCCAAACAACGAAATAAGAACACCAGGAGAGCGAGGACCTCATGACGAACTCACCAAGACGCTTGGTTCGGCCCGAGAGGGTGCAAGGTGGGCTCTCTGCGGCGGCGGTTTGAGTTTCACTCGGCGAGATCCAGTTCACGACGCGCGAGGCGGTTAGGGCTCGTATTTGCGGCGTAGAGGGGAAAGACATCACGCGGGGCACTGCTTAGCATCTTATAGGGCTCGGGAAAGGCAAATCCCGTCCATAAAGGGATTCGTTCGTATCCGGAAGGAGAGGGAGGTCGTCTCGGTTGCGAAGAGGAAAGGAAGGAGAAGGCGCCCGCTGCCATGCGGGCCCGCGCTGCCAGTGAGAGAAGCGGGGCGGGGCCCGGTCGTCAGCCGAAGGGAGAAGGAGGCGCGCGCGTTGGGCCGGGAGAGGGAGCTGGGCCGCGCGAGGGGTGAGAGGGGGAAGCTCGGGCTGCGGCCTGGGATTTCTCTTTTTTTTTTTTTTCTTTTCTGTTTTCTTTTTCCAAGACAAATTCCAAAAAGGCTTTTTGAGTAGAATTTGAGAGCAAATAAATTTCAGCAAATATCAGCAGCACAAAATAAATGCTATTCTCAGCATGAATGCAAAAGCATGTTGTTGGTCTTATGATGAATTTTATTCTCCACAAAATATTTGATTTGCTAAATTCAATGCCCATAAAAATATTTAAATAAATCCAATTAAATCCTATTAATTGAAATTCAAATTTCGGGTGTTACAAACTCTACCCCCCTTAAAGGAATCTCGTCCTCGAGATTGAGCAGAACTTACTCAAATAAATATGAATATGATTTTCTCAGGTCATCCTCTCTTTCCCAAGTTGCCTCTGCTTCCGAATGCCGATTCCACTGTACTTTGCACATTCTGACGACCCGACTTCTGGTGACTCTCTCAGCTGTCTCCAATATTTTGACCGGATATTCCTCATAGGTGAGGTCACCTTTAACGGAAAGTTCTTCCAATGGTAGTTGCTCCTCCGGTACACGCAAACACTTCTTAAGTTGTGACACATGGAACACATCGTGCACACCAGATAAACTTTCCGGCAATTCTAACCGATATGCTACTTCTCCACGCCTTTCTAAAACTTTAAACGGACCAACATACCTTGGAGCTAGCTTTCCCTTCATATTAAACCTCTTCACACTCCGCATAGGTGACACTTTCAGATAGACATAATCACCCACTTCAAAAGCCAACTCTCTCCTACGCGTATCTGCATAGCTTTTCTGACGAGATTGAGCAATTCTCAAGTTATCCCGAATAGTCCGCACTTGTTGTTCTGCATGTCTAAGCACATCTGTCCCAAACACCTGAGTTCCTCCCGTCTGATTCCAAAACAAAGGTGTCCTACACTTCCGACCATATAGGGCCTCGAACGGTGCCATCTTAAGACTTTGCTGATAGCTGTTGTTGTAGGAGAATTCTGCATATGGCAAACTCTTGTCCCAACTAGCCCCATACTGCAAAGCACAAGCTCTCAACATATCCTCCAATATCTGATTGATCCTCTCAGTCTGTCCATCTGTCTGTGGATGATATGCTGTGCTGAAATTCAACTTGGTTCCCAATGAATCATGCACTGCTTTCCAAAAGTGAGATGTGAATTGAGTACCCCTATCTGACACAATCTTCTTAGGTACCCCATGCAAACAAACAATTCTCTCCATATACAGCTCAGCTAGGCGTTCTCCAGTGTACTTAGTTTTAACAGGTATGAAATGAGCCACTTTAGTCAAACGATCTACTATCACCCATATTGAGTCATACCCTCTCTGTGTTCGTGGTAAACCCACTATGAAATCCATACCCACTTCTTCCCACTTCCATTCCGGAATCTTCATTGGTTGCAACAGTCCAGCTGGCCTCTGATGTTCAGCTTTCACTCGCTGACAAGTATCACACACAGCAACATACTCAGCTACATCTCTCTTTAAACCATACCACCAGTACTTCTGTCTTAGATCTAGATACATCTTAGTGCTCCCAGGGTGAATGGAATATGCTGACTCATGAGCCTCTCTCAGAATCGTATCACGAATAGCCTTCACTTCCGGAACACATATCCTTTTTCCAAACCACAATACACCATTGTCATCTATTCTGAATCCTGGTGCTTTGCCTAATGCCACATTCTGTGCTATCTCCTTTAGTTTCTCATCTTCCAATTGTCCTTTCAATATCTCTTCCTCTAGGGTAGGAGTGATCTCAATTTCCGTAGCATTTACTACCATTCCCAAGTTCAAATATGCAAATTCAGCACACAACTCCTCAGATTCAGGTGTCGCCTGAAGCTCATTAGCATATTTCTTTCTGCTAAGTGCATCAGCTACGACGTTCGCCTTCCCAGGATGATAATGCACTTCCAAATCATAATCCTTTATTAGTTCCAACCATCTTCGTTGCCTCAAATTCAGATCTGTCTGAGTGAAGATGTACTTCAAACTCTTATGATCAGTGTATATGTCACTCTTATGCCCAATCAAATAGTGTCTCCAAATCTTCAATGCATGAACCACAGCTGCTAACTCCAAATCATGAGTAGGATAATTCAGTTCATGTTTCCTCAACTGTCTAGATGCATAAGCAACATCTCTACCTTCTTGCATAAGAACACAACCCAAACCCAGACGAGAAGCATCACAATAGATAGAGAAACTCTTACTCAGATCTGGCAAAACCAACACAGGTGCAGTAGTCAATCTCTTCTTGAACTCCTCAAAACTAGCTTGACACTTGTCAGACCACACAAACTTAGCATTCTTCTCTAATAGAGCAGTCATAGGCTTTGCAAGTTTTGAGAACCCTTCAATGAATCTACGATAGTAACCAGCTAGACCAAGAAAACTGCGAATTTCACTTACATCGGTAGGTGGTTTCCAATTCAACACATCTTTCACCTTACAAAATATTTGATTTGCTAAATTCAATGCCCATAAAAATATTTAAATAAATCCAATTAAATCCTATTAATTGAAATTCAAATTTCGGGTGTTACAGACGAGCAAGAGGTAAGCTTGGGGGAGTTTGTTGACGGTCCTTAAGTATCAAATTTAATTATCAAATAAATAAAGAAAAGGATCCAAATGAAATCAACATCTAGACTTAGGGTTTTATCTGACAGAATTCCACGAGTTTTGGTGTTTGTCTATTTCTGCAGGGGGTTATCAGGAAATACGGAAGAAAGGCCCACACGTCGGGATTACGTAAAGATATTAACGTGCTGCGCAATTATCTTACATCTAGAAGACTCCAGAAGCCACGAGACCGAAGCGGAGGCGAAACGGGGCCAGACCCTGGGCGCCCGCCCACTTGGTCAGGGCGCCCGCCCACCTCCTGAGTCCAATCAGGACTCTGCTTTGTGGGAGATTTCCACCGACCTAAAGGATGAATCTAAACCATAAAATCTATGTCGGTTTGATCCAACGGCCCATATTCACTTGAAGGGACTATAAAACCAGACCCCCTGGCCCCTGGAGGAGAGAGCCTCTCAACCCTAATTCATTGTTCCATCAAGGGAGAAGAAGCCTCTGATCAAGATTAGAGCCACCACATCAATTAGATATCTAGATTAGCATAGCTACATAGGATTAGAACTAGAAGGAGTCAATCTTCGATTGGTTTCCAGATCTGTCAAGAGGATTCTTGGTAATTCTCTAATTGTGCTTCTAATTGCTTTCTAATTATCTTTGTTCTTCAATATTATGAATATGACTTTGTTCTACTTCAATATATTGCTTATGACTTTGCTCTACTTGCTTATATTCAAGATTATATTGTTCTTAGTTTATCATAGTTATGTACTTGGCTTAGTTAGATTGGATCTATATACATGCTTAGGATCGTATAGCGTTTATCCATCGGATCCATGGGTAAATGATAGATATTGTGTAGGCGTGGTGCTTATACCGTATTTATCTGCGATTGTACCCAATATGCCAGATCGTGGGGTGGTTCGTGATAGTGACAGCTTCATTGATTCTTATATAGTCCCCCTCTCGTGTATTGGGCTGGCAGAGCAACATTATTAGAGGGGAGTGATTGCTATGTTTCTCATATTCCTTGCTAATATCACTATGCATGGGCGTAGTCTTGTCTTGCAATGATTGCTAAGTATGCTTGCACTAACTATGATATGCTAGACTATATAGTTGAGAATAACTTAGGGAATATTCTTGTAGTTCGTTCTAATACCATGCTAATGACTTTCTAGAGTATCTAATTGAGGTGCTTATCATATTTATCATGTGGCTAGATCAGATTAGTTATCCTTGTCACTATTATTATTTCATATATCTTTTATGTGACACTATCCCTGTATGAAGAGTTAGATATAATGTTCTCAATTATACATGCAATGATAGATGCTCAATCTTATATTCTATTCTGTAATCAATATTGATGATTGCTAATCCCTTCCCAGTGGTAAAAATATAAATAACGATACCTAGAATACTTCCCGGTTAAAATGCTACATCGGTATTAATCTGTGCGCTTGCAGATCTCATTCATTATTTATTTAGAAGAGCAATTGCATATTTCAATACCGCATCTCTTATATCATGCTAGGGATGACAACTTGGCTTAAGTGGTGTGAGGGATAGGTTTGGCATCTTTGGCACCGTTACTAGATTTAGAGAACTTAGTCTACTTTTGGTAATGATGTTAAGAATACCCAACAGCATGCACATGTGATTAAACGTGACGAAACAGGTAAAAAGATTTTATATTATTTTTCGGGATATACAAACGAGATCCAGTTACCTAACCCGGATCTCGCTCTGTCTAATTCCCCATCACTCACCTTCACCCTCATTGAGAGGGAAGGAGGACGTAAGAGCTTTGTTTCTCACAGGAACTCACGGAGGAGGGAACAAGAAGAGCAGGCAGCACAAGCAGCAAGGCCAGCACAGGTAACATAGCCAACACCATCCGCACAGCCAGCACAACACACTCCACCACCAGCTATGCCAGGGATGGGATGGACCCCTGCTATACATGCACCCTCACCGCTACGAGGTTGGAGGTTCGAGCTGGCAGGCGCACAGAGGCGCAAGCCCAAGCGAGCCACAGGCATATGAGGTAGGGGGATCTAGGTATCACGAGCCAGGACACTCCTCAGATTCCGAGGGGATGCCACTCCCTGTTCGCCTCAGGTCACACTGGACGTCCTCAACACTCGCATAGGAGGACTGGAGCTCCAGAACAGGCAGATCCAAGGTATGCTGAATGCCCACATCCAGACTATTACCCAATGGCATCAGCAAACCCAGCAGAGCTTCATCGACCTTGAGGATGTAAGCCGTCACCGGCACGAGGCACAGATGGCCTACCTGCGATCCATGGGACATTTCCCTGGACCGCAACAGTGAGCTAGCTTGGGGGAGGACCCCCACAAGAGGTAACATGTATCTTACATTCTTGCACTTAATTTTAGTTCTTAATTTCAGTATTTAAATTTCAGCAATTTTTCATCATCTTTCAAAAAAAAATATTCCACTCTCATGTGCGCTATGATATGTTAGTTTCTCTTCTGTTGAAATGGTGAATAGTTGCTCTGTCTATAATTCTCTAGTATCTAAGTTATAATTTAGTGTTCATCAAGATTTAAGTTTGTTGACTAAAAATGTCTCATTTTGAGAACTTGAAATCTTGTGGGTTGCAAATGCATGATCCTTTTCTAAGTTGTTGCGAGACATGAGATGGTATAAATAGATTTTGCTATGACTTTGTTCTAAGAGAAACTTGACATCCGGAGTTTTCTTTTCAAAAATTCAAAACAAAGAGTTCCTCAATGATTATGAAATACCTACCAAGGCCATATGACTTGCTTAGTAGTTTGTACACCTTTAGTCATATGCGGCTTGTGGCGCTTTGAGTTGAGTCAAATCCCAGGTATCCTAGAGTGAGATTATGGTCATGCACCCATGATATGAGATTCACGCACCCACCAAATAAAGCCGACTCTCACACTGAGAAGTTGCGCACAACATGCACCCTTCCATCCACCAAAAATATGCCAACTCTTACCATGAGAGTTGCGCCTTAGCTTCCACCAAATAAGTATGCCAAACTCTCACCCTGAGGTTTGTGCATCCCCATACACCATTTTACTCCTTACATCACCATCATGACATCTCTCCATTTTCATCTTTGAGATCCCTTTGAAACATGTGGGCATCAGTTATCCATGAAAAAATGAAGGAAAAGCCAAAGGGCATGGACGGGAAAATCAAAATCCCCGTCAGAATATATATATATGATCCATTTTTTTAGGGCCCATATGTTTACATTCTCTCATTCTCTTCCTTAAATAAAGAGAGTCATAATACAAGGAGTAACCAAAAATATTTAGGTAGGACTACCACCAAAAATTCCACACACTTGTACATCTCAATCAAGGTGTATGACTTGTACCTCCTCATGGTCCAGGCTTTGACTTGGCAACACAAGTGTTGTAAGTACGCCCACCTTTATACCTTCTCAAAGCTCCATTCTCAGCCTTAGTGGTAGGTCTTAAAGGCAAACACAAATGCCTTTGGTGAGGATTTCATACACATTGAGTGATCGAGAGAATCATTCGAGGAAATTATTTATTTTGCAAAAATTTATAAAACCTCCGGATTGATGGTCTATTAAGGGATGAATGAATGGTGAGTCTGTTACAACCATTCTATCTTGCAACCACCCAAGAACTTGGAAAAGCTATAAGCCCCATGAGAAGTCAAGGTAAAGAGTGGATAGCATGCCAACTAATTTAAATTGCAAATGAATGCTTTGTTATAGGTATGGTACTCTTGAATTATATCGGCATAGTAGCAACTCCTGATCAACAACCATACTTAATTATTTGCTCGAGATAAGCAAAGGTTAAGCTTGGGGGACTTGTTGGCAGTCATTATAGACCAATCATAAACTGTCAACTTGATCCAAAAGGAGAAGAAGCAATCATATTATATACACACATGCATTTTATTACTAACAAGTTCCACTTGTACCATAGTGATTATATTTTGCAGGAATTATAGTGCAACAAGTGGAAATGTGCCATACCACGAAGAAAGCGCAAAGTACCAAAAGACGTATTTAGAAATGCGCAAACCAAGAAAATAGAGAAAGGCCCGAACAACGTAGAACTGGGCCTGATCGTAACCACGGGAGAGATCCAGGCCCAGAGCCAAACCGACCACACGAAGGCGGTGGCTAGAGGGACCCACCTAGGGTGCGGCCACACCCTGGTGAGAGCGCACCCCTGGAGGCGGCAAACTGGGCCCATCTTTCTCAGGCGGTTGCATGCCACCATGCATAGGACGGTTTCACCTACTACCAAATTTAGATGCGACGAACCGTCCTAGTTCCACTATAAAAAGAGAGGCACTCCCCCCTTTTCAACACACACATCCTTTAGAGTCAATTTACCTCACACCTCTCACTTGTATCTTTAGTCTAGATTAGTAGTAGAGCAAGGCAAGATCTAGCAAGGAGAGCTTGTCTCCTTGGAAGAAAGGATCTTCTTGGTATAAATATTATTCAATCTTCTTCCATGAGCGAGTTCTATTTATCTTTATATGATTATGCATATGAACTAGAGTATGGTTGTGTTCTTATCATGTTCATACTATATGAACTAGTTCTTAGTTCTTGTGCTATGTTCTTGGTATATTCATCATTGTTCATCATATTAGTATGATTAGGATTAGAATTAGGAATGGGATGATGGTTCACTGTGCTGTGATGGTTGCTTTTAGCCTAGCCTGTCACTCCGAAGGGGTAGGGCCCGTGGGGGTTAGGAGTTGTTTCCAATTACGTAAACATGGTGTTCAGGTATGCGGGAATCAATGGGTGTGCGGGTATCTTTCGGGTAGAGGGGTAGGTGGCAGGGTAGTGACAGCTCTGTCATCCTTTGCATTCCCCCACGATCAGGTATTCTGATAGGAGTTCTGTAAAGTCTCTATCGGCTGGGTATCCAGTTGCGGGGATCTCCCCTCATCTCAGGTTTAGTTCTAACTCTATTTATTGCTAATTAGATGATCCGCTAACAGTTCTATGCATAGTTATATGTGACCCATGCCTGCTCAAGTAGATTTATTTCTTTATTCTTTATTTATTATTTCTCTTCTATTTTATCCTTGAGGTTGATCCAATGTGTGTCCACTATCTTGAATATAATGTTTATTCCTATTTACTCTATGTCTACCAAGCATTTAGTAAGTAATCATATTTACACCATGTTTGATCCCTTTGCCTTCCTACGGGAATTATAAATTCGACACCCTTGAATACTCATGGGTTGAAATGCTACAATGATAGTTCTGTCCACTTACAGTTATATTACTTCTTCATTCATGAACTATCGATTGGCGTACCTAAGTACCGTTACTTAAGATTGTAATCCTTGTGCACTTTCAAGCGTAGTGCCACAGCTTTGCATATTGCAAGCAAGGATGGTTAGGGAGGCCGATCTGGTATGCCTAATTATTGTTACCAGACTGCACTGCTAAGGTCGGCGCCCTCGAGTTGCCTTGGGTTATCTCTCTGATGTAGCGATAGTTACGGTATGCCAACACCCGACATTTCTAGTGCCATTGCTAAGGATGGATCTATGGTCTATTTTTAGTAGTGACGCTAAGAAATGCCAATAGCAGGCTTAGCGTGCATGACAGGCTTGGTCAACGTATTGGTCATTTTCTAAGGAATCAGGAAGAACTTGAAGAGATGGCAAACGCACGGGTCCCCGATGAATTCATATTTTGTAGAGATTCTAATATTCATCGTGTGGAATCAAAGGAAGTTCGCTATCAGCCGGTTTGGAAGAGGAAGCTTCCTCGATGGTGTCCAGACGGGTTGACAAGGACGCAGAGGAGGAGGATGCAGCGAGAACGTCAGGAAGATTTGTATAGAGAGAAAAATTCTTCTAAGTTTGAAGATCGGCAGCAATTGGACCGCAAGGGCAAAGGGCCATCGGCAGATGTTAACATGGTGTTTATGTTGCCGATGGAGTTTCTTGCGCCCTCTAGTGATGATGAGGAAATAAGTCTCCCTGATCAGATAGCTCAACTAGCGCTTGATTCGATGATAGCTATTTCTGAGAAACCTTCTGATGATGAAAGGCAGCATCTTAAAGCTTTGTTTGTTAAAGGCACGGTTGATGGGCAGCTGGTTTCCAAAATAGTTATTGATGGAGGAGCTGCAATTAATATTATGCCATATGTGACGTATCAGAAGCTTGGTAAAGGAGATCGGGATTTAACCAAGACCGATATGATGTTAAAAGATTTTGAAAGTAATGTGTCTCCAGCTAAAGAGGCTGTATGCGTTGAATTGACTATCGACAGCAAAACCTTGCCGACAACTTTCTTTGTCATCAATGGAAAGGGCGCATACAATCTACTGTTGGGAAGAGATTGGATTCATGCCAATTGTTGCATTCCTTCTACAATACATTAATGCCTTGTTCAATGGGTAGGTGACAAAATTGAAGTTATTTCTGGGGATTCTTCCTACATCATTGCATCGGTAGAATCAGATACTTATGAGTGAACCAGGTGCATATTAGGGGAAGCTTGGGAGAAAGAGTTCCTCAAGGTTGCCGATTATGAGATTCAACCGATCTAAGCAGTCGGTTCTAATGAAGAGTTTTAATGGATAGATTCGCCGATGATGGAAAGTTAGGACAGGGATTTACATCGGCTAATGATTTAATAGAAGTAGACAAAGGTAGTGGTGATAGGCCAAGGCCTACTTTTATTAGTGCTAGGTTAAATTCTGAATGTAAGCAACAATTAACTGATTTGTTAAAGGAATATAAAGACTGCTTTGCTTGGGATTATACTTAGATGCCTGGATTAGACCGATCGATTGTTGAAGATTGGTTGCCTATTAAGTCTGGATTTTGGCCACATCAGCAGCTAGCGTGCCAATGTAACCCTAATATTCTTCCTGATATTAAGGCCGAAATAACCAAACTCATTGAAGCTAAATTCATTCGACAGTCTCCGTATGCTGAATGGATTTCCAATGTTGTTCCTGTCTACAAGAAGAATGGAAAGTTTCGTGTGTGCATTGACTTTAGAAATCTTAACAAAGCTACGCCGATAGATGGTTATCCAATACCAGTTGCCGATTTGCTGGTTGATGCTGCAGCTGGACATCGGATTATTAGCTTCATGGATGGCAATGCAGGGTATAATCAAATATTCATGGCTGAAGAAGATATTCCCAAGACTGCATTTTCCTGGTCATGTTGGGTTATTTGAGTGGATAGTCATGAATTTTGGCTTAAAAATGCTAGTGCTACTTATCAGAGAGCCATGAATTTTATCTTCCATGAGTTCATCGGCACATTGGTGGAAATTTATATTGATGATGTGGTGGTTAAGTTTGGAGATTTCGTAAAGCATTTAGCCGATTTACGGAAGATACTTGAATGCACAAGGAAGCATGGTTTAAAGATGAATCCTAATAAATATGCATTTGGTGTATCGCTAGGCCAGTTTCTGGGTTTCATGGTGCATTAGAGAGAAATTGAAATTAGTAGGTCTATTGATGCAATCAACCAGGTAGTTGCCCCTGTCGATAAGACTGAGCTTCAATCTCTGATTGGCAAGATTAATTTTATTAGGCAATTTATATCTAATCTACCAGGTAAGATTAAGGCCTTCAGTCCTTTACTCAAACTAAAAGTCGATCAAGAGTTTGTGTGGGGAAGAGAACAACAGTTGGCTTTAGATGCGATTAAGAATTATTTGACAAATCCTCCAGTATTAGTTCCGCCACAGCATGGGAAACCTTTCAGATTGTACTTATCGACCGATGATACAGTTATCGGATCAGCTCTTATTCAAGAATTTGAAGGTAAAGAACGTGTGATTTATTACCTAAGTAGAAGGTTGGTGGATACCGAGACAAGGTATTCGGCTATTGAGAAATTATGCTTATGTCTGTACTTTTCTTGTACTAAACTAAGGCATTATTTGCTATCTGCCGAATGTACTGTTATATGCAAAGATGACGTAGTCAGATACATGTTCTCAATGCCGATTATGAGTGGTAGAATCGGCAAATGGATACTGGCATTGTCAGAATTTGATCTACGTTATGAATCAGCTAAAGCAGTCTAGGGACAGATTATGGCCAATTTTGTTACTCTGCATTGTGGTTTGATGAATTCTTTGGAAATTGCTCCTTGGACGCTTTTCTTTGATGGGTCTACATGTGATCAAGAGGCAGGCATCGGTATGGTGTTGATTTCTCCCCGAGGAATGAAGTATGAGTTTTCTTTGCCGATTGTTGCTACATCCACAAACAATTAGGCTGAGTACCAAGCTCTGGTCAAAGGATTAGAATTATTAAGGGAGGTTCATGTTGATGCTGTCGAAATCTTCGGCAATTCTATGCTTGTTATATACTAATTGGCTGGAATCTATGAGTGCCAAAATGAGATTTTAGTGTCCTATTATGACAAGTGTTTGCAATTATTAAAAGAATTCAAGGATTTCGTTTGGAGTATATTTCCCGGTTACATAATGAAGAGGCTAATCGGTTGGCTCAACATGCTTCGAGATATCAACCTATCCTGGAGGTATTTTTATCGGCAGTCGGTGCTGATAACTGGAGAAAGAAAATCATTGATTACTTAAAAGATCCATCTAAGAAAGTTGAGAGGCGTGTTATATTTCAAGCCACTAAGTATGTGCTCCTCGATGATGAATTGTATTATCGTACTATGGATGGAATTTTGCTCAGATGTCTTGGTGATGATGAATCCAGAGCTTTGATGGGTGAAATCCATGAAGGAGTGTGTGGAGCACATCGGTCAGCTTTCAAAATGAAATGGATGATTAGATGAAATGAGTATTATTGGCCGACCATTCTTGAAGATTGTTTTAAATATTTCAATGGATGCCAAGGATGTTAGAAGTTTGGTAATATTCAAAGGGCACCCGCATTGGCTATGAATCCTATTATTAAACCTTGGCCGTTCCGGGGATGGGCTATTGATCTCATCGGTCAAATTTATCAACCATCGAGCGAAGGACATAAGTTTATTCTTGTTGCCACAAATTATTTCACTAAGTGGGTTGAAGCTATTCTTTTGAAGAAAGTTACATCGGCCAATATGATTGATTTTGTTAAGGAGCATATTGTTTACCGATTTGGTATTCCTTAGACGATTACTACTGATCAGGGTACCATGTTTACGTCAGGAGAGTTTGATGAATTCGCGATCAGTATGGGGATTAAAGTGTTGAATTCTTCTCCTTACTATGCTCAAGCTAATGGGCAGGCTGAGGCTTCTAACAAAGGGATTATTAAGCTTATCAAGCGAAAGATTGAAGGAAAACCTAGGCGATGGCATACATTATTAAATGAAGCCTTGTGGTCTTACCGGATGGCATGTCATGGTGCAACCAAAGTGTCACCTTATCAGTTGGTATATGGGCATGATGCGGTACTACCTTGGGAGGTTAAGACTGGCTCTAGGCAGATCTTTTCTCAAGTCCAATTAGCTGCCGATGATTATGCTACTCTAATGAAAGATGAGTTGGAGGATTTGGCGGGTCATCGGTTAAAGGCTCTGGTGAATATAGAAGAGAATAAGAAGAGAGTAGTTAGATGGTATGATAAAAGGGTAAAGACTAAGGAGTTCACCGATGGTGATTTAGTTTGGAAATTAATTTTATCGATTAGGACTAAAAGTTCGAAATTTGGAAAATGGTCTCCTAATTGGGAAGGTCCTTATCGGATAAGTCGATTTGCTCCTGGCAATGCATATATTCTAGAGACACTCGAAGGAGTTGAATTTCCCAGGGCATTAAATGGAAACTATTTAAAATGATACTACCCTAGTATCTGGGTCGATGCATGAAAAGTTTATGTGCCGATAACAATCTTATCGGCTGGACAAAATATCAGTGTATCAGGGTCAACGTTGTCGAGGATGTCAATAGGGGGTACCCCAGCCACCACTCAGAACGAGAAGATTCACAAACAATTCGAGGCTCAAACTCTAGGTACCAATATAGATATGGGTCGCTAAAGCCGCGATTTGAACTAAGCCACAGTGTTGACCATAGCCTCGAATACGGAAACTAGGTCGAGCGAATTAGCAAGGGCTCGATATCTAGCAACCGTCGATTACGAAAAGAGCGTCGAACGAATCGGTGAGCCTCGAGTGCAAAAACGCTCCCCGCCGCCCGTCACGGTTACGGGAGCCAGAGCATTTAATGCGGCTGCCATACTCCCACTTAACCCGACAATCACGGGAAGCGTGATAGGGGAACAAGCACCCGTCCAATCCCCACATTTCCCAGCTTTATCTCCAAAATTGGAGAATAGTATAGACCTGTACAGTATGGCAGGCGTAATATCCCATCGCGACATCTCTCGAGACACTCAAAGTCAGCGCTCTACATAACAGAGCTGCCTAAGCCGCCTGACCCTCGAACAGGCATGCTCCTTCCCAAGGAAGGATCGAGCGATGGAAGTCAGTGCTTCAACCACTCCAGACATGACTACTGCCACGACGTACAAGCATGCTCACGCCCAAGCCAATACTAGACGATGTATAGGAGTTGGATTCAGGGAACACACATGCCATCATCACCAAAGTACCCCGTAACAAGATGGCTCGAGGCCACGCCGGTACAGAGGCCTCGAGTAGGTCAGTGCCATTCCCCTATCGAGGCCTACTCAAACGCCTACACTCTGTAGCCTAGGCCTCCCCTTGGAACTATAAAAGGGGACGTTGGGGAAGACACCCGGGACACCCAGAATAGATAGAGAACACAATTCTCATACCACCACCACCGGCTAGGACTTAGAACCCTCAGCCACATCCACTTGTATTCACCCCTATACAAGCAGTTAGGTGCAAGATAATACAAAGTCTCACCCCCACTAGACGTAGGGCCTTCTTTTGCCCGAACCAGGATAAATCTTTGTGTCACTCTTATATCACCATCTAGAAAAGGGTGCACGCTCACAAATTCACTCGTTGGTGTCACCCCCTGATAGGCTACCGATATGAATCGATACAAGGGTGGCCCGATCTTCACGACAGTAGATCAAAAGAACAAGGAAAACTTGCTGCGAACAGCGGATAACTAGCTTTATACCTAACAAAGTTTGGATGCGACCAAGCGACGGGGAGAGAGGCACCGAAACCGCGAAGACTTCGACTCGATCTCCGAACGACTGCAGAACCACAATCCGGAACTAATCCACACAATACGGCGCAGCCGAACGGAAGCCATAGAGCACGAAGTAGGGGATCCCAGAGGATTCACTTCACAAGTCCATGAAGAACAAGGAAGAACAAAGGTTGAGTAAGGCACTCAGCAGCGTGGCTGCAATATCATGTAGTTTATCAAAATGATCAAAGGTTGCTAATAGCTTAGAGGTAGGGGATATTTATACTAGGAACAACTCCCCTAGATAGGTATGAAAACGAAATAGAGTTTCTGATGGAAGTCAATGTGAAAGGTCCCCTCGCAATGGATTCCCGAACTAGTTTCGCGTGACTGTTGGCCTCCAGAGCAGTTTCCAATAAAGTGACCATAACTTCTTATTGGGAAGTCCAAATGATGAACCGTTTCTTGGGTGTGAAACTAGACTCCAAGAGCGTTCCAGCAATGTATGCCATGCACCACGAAATGTTGTAGATTGGTACAGTTTTGCATGGCAAGTTGTACCAACATTTTGTCATGACAGACTGTTGATCTTCTGAGCAGTCTTGACTAATCCAAGCATAACTCTTGATTTGCGACGTCCAAATGAGATGAGACTTGAGGCATTAGAAAGCAGACTTGATGAGCTTTCAAAAATGTCCTCATAGGCCTTCATAGCTACGTGAGTAAAAAGTGATGAAGATTTCTTTGCACTGGTCCGTTCTTGACTTCCACTGGTCCGTTTTTGACTCTCTGGTCCATTTTGTAGTGTCTTCTGGGACTGGCGCTGGTTTGTTGTAGCTTCTTTGCACGACTACGTGTAACCGGTCCATCGATGACTTGGGCTGGTGTTGGTGTAGGTAAAACTTGAGTGGTTGTAACTTAACTTGGAGCTTGTAACATCTTGCTTGCTTGCATGGTTATATCATCCTTCTCCTCATGAAAAGGAGTCGTCCTCGACTCTAACTCTTCTCATCCAAAGAGTTGTGCTAGGCCATCGGTTTGTAATGTTTTGATAACATCGTAATCTTTTTGTTCCATGTTAGCAAGGTGTTTGAATCTATAATCATATAAACCAAGTAGTAGCCTTGTATGTGGAAACCTAAATGATTTGGAGTTAAGTTTAGCTTTCACCTTGAGTGGAAGCTTGAATGTTGATTGCCTTAGTATGGTCTCATCATCCTCCCTCCCTTCAAGAAAAGTCGTCCACGACTTTTGTTTACCTGAAAACAGCTTAGACAAAATAGAGGGTGGGTGTACTTGATAATTCCAATAATCATTCCTTTTGTTCTGTTCATTTGTTCTATTATGAATTATTTTTGCATTATTTTCTTTTCCATGTAAAAAACATTCTCTCAACTTTGGTGAACCTGCAAACAGTTTAGAGGATGGTAGCACAAAAATTTCTTTCAATCCAAACATTTGATTCATGTTGTCATGTTTTATCTTTAGAAGATCAAAAATTTTATCAAATAGATGTTGAGAACTAATGTTATTCTAAGAATTATTGTGGCAGCAAAATTTATTCAAGGGTTTAGAAGTATAATTTTTAAACTCAATGCTCCAAGGTGTGGATGAACAACTTTTCGGTGTATAGGCTTTGCTTTGCACAAGATTTCTAACTTTAAGTGGATGGTACGAACATGCTGACAACATGAATTGATCGAAACCATAAGCACCAAGCATTTGTTGCATCTTAAAAGATTTCTCACTTTGTTTATCTCTCAACATTTTTGAGTCTAAATCAGCAAGCTTGTTATATGTTACACAAATGGCATGAACCTGGAAGGTATCTATAATATGTTCTCCAATCAAGACAAATGTAAACTAGAAGCTATGAGTAGTATTCAATGAACTCAAAGATATTATGTTAGAAATTTTCTCAAGCATTTGTTCAATATCGATAGGCATGTTAAGACAGTATAACACAAACATTCAAGAGGAGATATCCTTGTAAACAAATCAGCACAAGTATCCGACTGGATGAGGTGTTGTTTGTTGTTATATGAAGTGTTGCAAGGATCATTCAAAGCACAAAGACTCTCATCAAAAAGAAATTTAGCACTTGTATCCACATGAGTTCCAGTCAAATCAGCACAAATGTTTTGGTTATGTTTTATTGCTGAAACAGTGATATCACAAGTACTCAATATGTGTTGAACAATCATATTTAATTTATTTTTCATGTATTTTAAATCTAATGATTCTACATGTACCAAGGTTTGAATCTCTGAATTTTTACCTTCATTGTTGATCTTAGATGGTTTTGATGAATTAACTAAAGGATTGAGAAATGTGCAGCCATCTCTAAGATGTATGAGTATTGAAACATAATGCATCGTATCACACATATGAATGCAAATCATCATGTATATGAACCATATCAAACCATAGAAAAGATCATGTATGATTGAACTTTGGTTATCAACTTGCAAAATTTCAGCACACGGGTGAACATGTGAAATAATCAAATCAGTGCAAATATTTCGTGTATGGTTAATCCCATTTGAACCATGTGTATTATCATAATTACGTGCCATTTTATTTTGCAAACTCAAATCTGATTTATTTTCAATAACTTTTAGACTTTTTGGTGGTGCAAGTACCAAGGATTGCACCTCTGAAATCTTACCATTATCCATGTTATGATTCAGGTTTTGGGCAACACACAATGGGTTTAGTTAAATAGCTACCTTCTCATTTCTCTCAATAAGTATGGTGTTGTCTTGAGCATCCATCTCTTCCCTATTCTCATCACCAACCTGCACATTTGGAAAGACAAAACTAGAAGTAGAGATGAAAGCGTTAGTTTCAAAGATATTCTTACTTGGCCTGTATTCTAAATATCTATTTCTCTGTGGTGTATCCCTCACACTCTCATTGTTGACACTCTCAACCTTACAGTGGGTGGAATCACTCAACTCACTTTTGTTTTCACTCTCTCTCATTTTGGCAATGTGGCACTCATTCTCACATAGGTTTTGATGCACAATTACTTCAATGTCTTGTGAAGCCACATATGCATGTGTATCGTTGTTATTGACAATCACTTGTTCTTCCTCATCGAAGATTGGGGGCTGATCATAATTCACAACATCATTTTCTTCATGAACCTGCATCGCAAAAGGAACAAGAATAGAAGGTATTATGATGTTAGAAGTAAATAATTCCTCACATGATTCATCTCTTTTTTCTCTCAATTATTTTGGATCACTCTCACATAGAATTTTGTGGCTCTTCTTAAATATTGTGGAATCTCTCATCTTCTTATTTTGAACTCTCTCACTGAATTTTGGTTGGTGCCACTCTTTCTCACGTATGGTGGAATGTCTCATCTTTTCCTTTTGATTTCTCTCACTCAATTTTGGTTGGTGGTACTGTTGACACTAGCTAACACCACTTAGATACTAGGTTGTCATCCCTAGCATGGCGCCAGAGTGTACAAAGGTATTTATAAATGTAAAGGCTCTCTAGAAAATAATCTATTCTATCCGCAAGCGCACAGATAAAACACCTCATTGTAGCATTTCACCAGGATAAGTATTCCGGGTATCGTTATTTATAATTTTGCTCAAGGGATCTAAAGAAGATGGAATTAAATCAAGGGACAAAATCTATCAAGGCATAGACTAGAGATAAACTTGCAAGAACATGATTACTAATGAGAAACTCGTCACACAGTCACATACTTTAGCAGGGGGTAAACCATAAAGATAATGATAATAAAGTATAAGTTCATGGGTAGATAGCACAGCGATTAGAAAATAGACTACTCCTCATATATGTAGGTGATGTCGGATTAGCTAAAGAATGGATTCTAAGTTATCTACTAACTACTAAGTCATAACCTACTCTAGTTATCTACAAGATCATATATAGCATAAAAGACTCTTCATTCATGTATAAGGAACATTGATAAAGTAAATTAGAGCATCGCATGACTTACTCCACAATACCGGTTCTGCCTGTCCTATCAACGGAGGGTGGACTATATAAGAATCAACGAAGCTGTCACTATCGCGAACTACCACACGACTCGGCCAATAGGATACATTTGCAGATAAATAACATCTAAGCACCACGCTCACATGTGATCTATCACCTAACTCCCTCGCGACAAGAGCTAAGCGCTTTGCAAACTTATACATAAACTCATTATAAATTAGAACTATATCAAATATAGAACTAGAGCAAACTAAGAACATAATAATTAGAGACATAATGCAATTAGAACAATAGAATTAGAGAAAGATATGAATAATACCAATCTTTATTACCGAAGATCCGAATCCAGAGCGTAGTGCTCTACTTCTCTAATTGCTATCTAATCAACCTCTAAACTTGAAGGATTAGGGAGTAGCTAATTCTAATTCTCTGTGGGAGAGAGATCTAAACCCTAACTTTGATGGCTACCTCTGAATAATGATTTCTCCTCTCTCCTCCAGGGGCCAGGGGGTCTGGTTTTATAGTCCCCTCAAGTGAACGTGAACCATTGGATCAAACCGACATAGATTGTATGGTTTAGATTGATCCTTTAGGTCGGTGGAGCGTAGTCCCGAAGCAGAGTCCTGGTTGGCTTCCTGGCCAGGGCGGGCGCCCAAGGGGGCTGGGCGGCCGCCCAGCCCCCGAGCCCGAATCGCGTCCCGTTCGTTCCCGTGGCTTCTGGATCCTTCTAGATCAAGGAAAATTGCGCGGAACGTAATTATCTCGTTGTAAACATGACATGTGGGCCTTCTCTCCATATTTTCTAATAAACCCCTGCAGAAATAGATAAACACCAAAACTCGTGGAATTCTGTCAGATAAAACCCTAATTCTAGATGTTTGTTTCATATTGATCCTTTTTCATGTTTATTTGATTATTAATTTTAGTACTTAAGGACCGTCAACAAACTCCCCCAAGCTTACCCTTTGCTCGTCCCTGAGCAAACAACTAAACTCAGACGGATCAGGAGTTGCTTCGATGTTTTCTTTCCTGACAGGCACACATGCTTTTGTAAAAAATTCTTCCTGATTAGAGTGAAGTGTTATGGAGTTTAGTACCTGCACTTAAATCTTAAGTGATCGAAAGACAAAATAGTTAAGTCAAGCACTATCCCTCCTGTCTATACTTCACCTTTGTTCTAGAGTTTTTCATAAGTTTTCAAAAACTCAGAGTTCCCAGCAATGATTCTCTCAAGTCTCTCTATATGTGGTATTTGTGGATCCTTACCATGATATCACTTACCTATAGCTAATAGAATATTTAAGTGGAGCTCATAGGAGTGAAAAACAGCTCATACATATATTGTCTAATCGAGCCATGGATCCAAAGGAACTCAACATATAATTAAATCAAGATGTGCATGTGTGGTGGAGTAAATGATAGTGATGGTGAAAATGTATAAGTGTTAATAAAACTTAGTTCTCATTGCTCCTCATATTGCTATCTCTTCTCTTCTTTGATCTTTGCTTTTGGAAAACATGGGCTATCTTTTCTTTCTCTTCTTTTTTTTTCAGGTGGGTAGTAGATACCCCTAATTCTACTGTCGGACACTTGTCCATCTTTTCCGCTCAAGTGGGCATCTTTGTACCCCTAATTCTACTTCGGACACTTGTCCATTTTTACCTCTCGTCTCACTTTCTTTTCTTTTTCGAGGTTTCGGGCACTTGCCCCTTTTTATTTCCTCGCATATTTTTGCATAACCCATGCCTCTTCTGCATTGAATCTTTTAGAGAGAGAGAATAACAATATTCGGGACAGTGAGTGAAAATATTTTTAGCAATTTTAATGATTGATGATGGATGCTGTGGTAGATGTGTGCAAGTGAATATCTTAATTTAACCACATGAAAAGCTCCTAAGGGTCTACACAGCTCGATCAAACTCAATGTGAATATAGTAAAAGATGTTATAGCAAGTATGGCTGTGGTAGGTAGTTTGTTATGCTAGGAACTCATCATGTGATTTGTAAGTTTTCAAAATAAATCTCCAGAACATAGTGTAGTAGGAACAAGATAAACAGTGGCTCAACTTTATATCATGCCTTTCTCTTACCTAGACTTTAGTGTTATGCTTCCCAAAGATAGTAATTTTAGTTTTAGTAATTCCTGAAAGAACTCTAATATAAAAGCTAGGTACTTGTAAGTAAGCAAACAGATCAACTGTTCATCATTTCCATTATGCATCTTTTTGGTCTTTTTTTATTTTTTTCTAGAGATTAAACTTAGCAGAAAAATAAAGCACACTTATCTACACACTCTTTTTATTTTGTTTTCAAGTTTATAAAGTGCAGTAAATTAAAGCAAAAATATTTATTTGGTTTTCTAAGTTTTTCCTTTTTAAGGTAAATTAAATACTAAGACAGAATAGAATAAGAAGAGCAAATAAAAACTTACTTGATAAATTGGGGAGAAACTCCCCCAAGCTGGATGTTGCTGTCGGTCTTACCCGATATTCCAGAACCGCATCATGGTTGTGATGTTGTCGTTCATTGTTGTTGTATCTTGTCTCAGCTCTTGTACCGCAGCAGCATGGTCCTGGTTCCATTTTTGTTGCTCTTCCTGGAGTCTTCCATGTTCTGCTTGCGTGTTCTGGATGTCGAGGAGGGTGTTGTTGGTACGAGTGAAGAAAGCACCGGCCTCTTGATAGTAGTTATTCGTGAAAGCGTAGGAGGCGTCGGAGTATCGTCCTGCATCAAATTGGGGTGGAGGTCTGGATCCTGAAGCTCCATATGGATCAGTGGAGTACCTGCCCCTATGAAAAGGCGGGTTTGTCCACTGGTGATCATGGCTCTCCGGCCATGTCTCCTCTGTTGGCACTTGTGGTTGCACATGTCGAGCCCATGGGTCTCGAAGGACTCGTGGATTGTAATCGCAATAATGCAGGTGCGCTGCTTCTTCTGGTCCAGGGTCAGCTCCATACCAAGTGCGTTCTCGGTGGGTGGTTATCCTTTCGGATGCCACTCGCTGTGGAGTTCTCTGGTTCACTGGTGTTGCTGCAATCTCAATCAAAAAGTTTTGCATAGAGTAGAGGCCAAGGTTCGGGTTAGGTAACCGAATCTTGCCTTTATCATCATACAGCATATACATTATATTCCCCTCTTTCTTTAACATCCGAGCTTGTCTAAATGTGTCATAGCCATGATAAATTCTTAATTCTTCTATGAAGTCCAATGATGAATTTTCTAGTAAGTGAAGATTAGTGGCTAGACGAGTGATAAGTGAAGTACATCCTACTGGTCCCTGAAGACTAGGTATACTAAGCCAATGTGAAACTAATAATTTAACAGGTGAAGTGGGTACTTTACTAATAGCAGCATATAAAAGTTGTAAATCTCCTACTCTTACTTTCCTAATATCATCACGATAGAAAAGATTGTACCCAAGCCATTTGTGAAACATCCTAAGAGTGGGGTGTTCCATGTCACTGGTTCGGGCTTGACTATAAAAATTATCTCTAGATATTTCTCTCCAAAACTGGTGTCTCTCAAAATTGGGTAAATCGGAGTCAATGTTCAGGATGCATCTTGAAGAGAAACCAAGATGGTCGCTCAGCTCTCTCCAAGATAACATAATTTCTTGTCTAAACATCCGAAAAACAATTCCCCCCTCATAGTATTGTAAGGTGCAAAGAAATTTGAGGGTGAGAAGACGAGAACCCAGCTCAGTTATATTCCAAAAATTTGTCCAACCCATCATCTGGAAAATTAAGTCAAATTCAGTGTCCATACCTGTTTCTTGTAGTAGGATTGGATCGAGAGTAGGGGTATGAATGAAATCTTTGTTCTTCAGTTGCTGATAGACTTCCTTCTCTCTTCGGGTCTTCAGTCCTAGGTCTCCTATCTTGAGAAGGACCTTAACTTGCTGACCTGATGAAGATGACGGAGCTTGTGTGGGTGTCGGGTCGACGCTCATCTCTGATGGCTGTGAGGAGTGTTGGGATGAACTCCTTGTACCAATGTTCTTGAGAGCCTTCCCTGCATTCTTCACCTTCTTAAACATCCTGCAAACAAAAGTTGGCAAAAACACAACTGGTGGAAAATATGAGATAAAATGTTAGTGGTCAGCTGTCCGGAGTGTCAGTAGTCCAGGGGTTAATCGTTCAAGACAAGTTTCTATTTTGGTAGAGCCTCCCCCTAACAACTTTTACTTCCGCTTGGACAGCGGGATCACTACTTGCTAGGTGACAAACACTCTCTCAAAAGAACTCCAACCTTCCCTTCCACTCTCCTCTTTTTCTCTACTCTCTTCTCTTTACTACAAAAACTCCTTCTCGGGAAACTGAGATTTGTGTGGTTTTCTGAAGTGTTTGTGTGAAGAGAAGGGGAGCTGGAGGTGGCCTTTTATAAGCTGAGCAGGGGACAGGGCGGGCGCCCACCCCTGTTGTCCATCCTGGGTGTGCCTCCTCCACATGCTTCCTTGCTTTGATCTCACGCAGAATAATGTTGTGTTGGTGGTGGTTGGATGGTGGAAAGATGTCAGGTGAGTGGAAACATATTGGTGGATGAAATTATGTGATGGGATGTATGTGAGGTGAAGTGTATGACATATGGGACCCAAAGAGTGTGGGTCATGCTTCTAGAAGATTAATATGATTAAATATAATGCAGGAAAATCTATGAGAATTGAAACTTAATGAAAATGATATTGGAAAATATTTTTGTGCCTCCACAATAATTAATAATATGAGTTGTTACACACCACGAATATTATTTATATGGGGCTTTTCATTATTATAATAATGCTATGAATAAATATGACTAATGCAAGAATTAATTATGCAAGAATTTAAATATGAGAAAATTAATAATGCGGGTAAATACCGATTTACCTCCCGGTGAGGGTTTGGGATTTTTAGGTCCCCCAAGCTGGACCTCCAAATCTTTTAATCTTCTGAGTTACCTTCCTCTGGAGATGGTGTCTCCAGTGGTTCTTCATAAACTTCCTTCACTGTAGTGTCTCTCTCTGGTCTGGGTTTAAATGTGAAGTGTTCTTCTCGACCGTTTATGTTGAACTTGATATCTCCCTTCCCGACATCAATGTGGGCATTGGCAGTGCTCAGAAATGGCCTTCCAAGGATGATGGACACTTTCGAGTCAAGACTCATGTCCAGTACTACGAAGTCTACTGGCACCAGGAAATCTCTGATCTTGACTGGAATGTTCTCGGCGATGCCCAGCGGGTGTCGAACCGATTGATCCGCTAGTTGCAAGCACATTGATGTTGGTTCTAAGGTTGCATTCTCAAGCTTTTTGTAGACTGATGCTGGCATCACACTGACACTTGCTCCGAGATCACAAAGTGCATTGTTGAAGTGTTGGTTTCCAATTGAGCAATCAATAGTGGGGCATCCGGGATCTTCCTTCTTCTTTGGTGGTTTGTTGAGGATGGCCGCACTACATTTTTCTGTCAGCTTGATAACCTCAGTGGTGGGCAGTGGTCTCTTCTTGTTAAGAATATCTCTGATGTACTTTGCATATGTAGGTACCTGTATGGCATCCAGCAGAGGTATGTTGACATATAATTTCTGAATGACCTCTACAAACTTACCAAACTGCTCATCCGACTGCAGTCCTCTGTTTCTTCTGGGAAATGGCAAATAGTTGGTGTCGTAAAAATCTTTCCTCATTTCTCCAGTTCTTGGTGGTTGGAGCAGATCTTCTGCTTCAACTGGGCTTTCTTCTTCTATCACTGCTGGTTGCACTGGTGCTAATGTTCTTTGTTTCTCTTTTGGGTATGGGGGATCTCTGGTGGCTTTGCCTCCTCTAGTAGTTATATTCTTTACCTGCTCAAGGTTAGTAGCAACAGGCAGTGCAGCAGCTATCTTTATTAATTTAAGCTCTACCCTTTTATTAAGAGTGTTTTGCTCATCAAAGGCAGTTAGTAGAAAATCCATTTTATTATGTATATCTTTTAGAGACGATTCATTTGTATCTAGCCTTTGTTTAACTTCATCATTAATTTTGCTTTGTTGAGCAATTATCTCTTTTAATGAAAGTTGCTTGAAAGTATTACCTGAATTCATACCTTTGCTATTGGGTTGACTTGAAGTTGGTTGATATTTGTATGCTGTCTCAATGGCCCTTTGATCTTCTTTGAACTTGGCCCTTTGGTCAATCCAATGGAGCAAATTTTCCATCTTAGTTGATAATGCTTTTACTTCTTCTGGTATTTCTTCAGTTTGATGACATTGTTGAGCTTTATCTTGGAACCAGCTTTGATTTTCTGCTATCTTATCCAAAAGTATCTCTGCTTTTCCAGCTGTAAGCTCCAAGAATGATCCTTTAGCAGATGCATCTAGGCACTCACGAGCCTTCTGGGTTAATCCATGGTAGAAGGTCTGCATAAGTAACCATGTGGCCATTCCATGGTGAGGACAATCTGATATGTATCCTTGAAAACGCTCCCATGCTTCTGAAATGGCTTCTGTCTTCTGCTGTTGGAAACTGACAATATTTCCTCTTAAGGCAGTTGTTTTGCCTATAGGGAAAAACTTTGATAGAAAGGCATCTGACAAGTTCATCCAGATGTTTATGTTATCTTGATGAGTATAGAACCACTTCCTCGCTTTTCCTTCTAGTGAGAATGGAAAAAGGCGAAGCAGTATGACGTCTTTGTCAACTCCGTTGATGTGGATTGTGCTTCCAATCTCTAAGAAATTCTGCAAGTGTGCACTAGCATCTTCATGTGCCTTTCCACTGAATTGTGTAGCTTGTACCAAATTGATGAGGCTTGACTTGAGCTCAAACTCAGGTATTCCTTCTTCTACTGCAAATCTTGGACCAGTTGGAATGTTGTCAAGACTTGGAGCAGAGAATTCTTGCAAGGTCTTTTGTGCCATAGCTTCAGCAATTGGTAGCTAGCTTCTTCTTCTCTTGATTGCTTTGGTTCTGATGATGAAGAGTTGAATGTACCCAAAGTCAATCCTGTTATACCCTGTATAAAAAAATAAACATAGAAAAACAACAGGGTGAACCTGCCAAAGCAGAGGTGCCTTGTTATGATTTCTCACTTAATAGCTGTTTTATGCAATTATTTCTCTATAGTCTAGTCTAATATTTTATATGAATAACCTTGATTGATTTTCTGGCTTTCCTTAATATTAACCTTTTGTTCCCTTTTATGACTTATTCCTGAGACTCGTATAATTCCTATAAGATCCTATAAATTCCTATAATTCCCCGGCAACGGCGCCAGAAATGCTTGTTGACACTAGCTAACACCACTTAGATACTAGGTTGTCATCCCTAGCATGGCGCCAGAGTGTACAAAGGTATTTATAAATGTAAAGGCTCTCTAGAAAATAATATATTCTATCCGCAAGCGCACAGATAAAACACCTCATTGTAGCATTTCACCAGGATAAGTATTCCAGGTATCGTTATTTATAATTTTGCTCAAGGGATCTAAAGAAGATGGAATTAAATCAAGGGACAAAATCTATCAAGGCATAGACTAGAGATAAACTTGCAAGAACATGATTACTAATGAGAAACTCGTCACACAGTCACATACTTTAGCAGGGGGTAAACCATAAAGATAATGATAATAAAGTATAAGTTCATGGGTAGATAGCACAGCGATTAGAAAATAGACTACTCCTCATATATGTAGGTGATGTCGGATTAGCTAGAGAATGGATTCTAAGTTATCTACTAACTACTAAGTCATAATCTACTCTAGTTATCTACAAGATCGTATATAGCATAAAAGACTCTTCATTCATGTATAAGGAACGTTGATAAAGTAAATCAGAGCATCGCATGACTTACTCCACAATACCGGTTCTGCCTGTCCTATCAACGGAGGGTGGACTATATAAAAATCAACGAAGCTGTCACTATCGCGAACTACCACACGACTCGGCCAATAGAATACATTTGCAGATAAATAACATCTAAGCAAAACGCTCACATGTGATCTATCACCTAACTCCCTCGCGACAAGAGCTAAGCGCTTTGCAAACTTACACATAAACTCATTATCAATTAGAACTATATCAAATATAGAACTAGAGCAAACTAAGAACATAATAATTAGAGACATAATGCAATTAGAACAATAGAATTAGAGAAAGATATGAATAATACCAATCTTTATTACCGAAGATCCGAATCTAGAGCGTAGAGCTCTACTTCTCTAATTGCTATCTAATCAACCTCTAAACTTGAAGGATTAAGGAGTAGTTAATTCTAATTCTCTGTGGGAGAGAGATCTAAACCCTAACTTTGATGGCTACCTCTGAATAATGATTTCTCCTCTCTCCTCCAGGGGCCAGGGGGTCTGGTTTTATAGTCCCCTCAAGTGAACGTGAACCATTGGATCAAACCGACATAGATTGTATGGTTTAGATTGATCCTTTAGGTCGGTGGAGCGTAGTCCCGAAGCAGAGTCCTGGTTGGCTTCCTGGCCAGGGCGGGCGCCCAAGGGGGGTGGGCGGCCGCCCAGCCCCCGAGCCCGAATCGCGTCCCGTTCGTTCCCGTGGCTTCTGGATCCTTCTAGATCAAGGAAAATTGCGCGGAACGTAATTATCTCGTTGTAAACATGACATGTGGGCCTTCTCTCCATATTTTCTGATAAACCCCTGCAGAAATAGATAAACACCAAAACTCGTGGAATTCTGTCAGATAAAACCCTAATTCTAGATGTTTGTTTCATATTGATCCTTTTTCATGTTTATTTGATTATTAATTTTAGTACTTAAGGACCGTCAACAGGTACTCTTGCTGAATTTTTCTTTTGGGGGACACACAGTAATCTTCATCATCAATGAGCACACAGGGGCGAATGCTATGCCCATGAGCACCTCCTCCATGTTGTCCACTGTGGCCAAAGAGACCACGACAAGAGTTGGCTGAACTATGTTGTTTAGCCCGACTGCGCACCACAGGAAGACGTTCATCAAACATCTTCTCCATGGCCTCCACTAGTGAGTTTTGTAGTTGGCGTAACTCAGCCCACGAAACTGATGTTTCTTTTTCTCCATATCAACCACCACAAACGCTCGAATTGGATCCTGGCATGTTAGCACTTATGCAAGATATAGTGGAATGGGTAAATTTGTGGAATCACAGCTCTTTCCTATTCACAAGGACAGTGAATTGTGCTAGTGTAGCAGCTCAACAGAAGTGATTCCGAGGTCGCAAGGATTACGAGTCGAATGTCCTGGTTTCAGTTTTTGGTGGAGCTATAGGTGGCTAAATAAGGGAGGCTAAGGTACTGAAAATCAAGTGGTTTGATGTGCCCAAAAGATATAATGTTGCTGGTATATAAATTCCCAAGAATCTGAATATATAAACTGAATTTTTCAGTGAGCAAACCGCAATACAACCCCTTTTCTCTTCTTCTACTTTTTCTGTTCTCTCTTTTCTTTTCTCTAAATTTTTTTCTCTGATTTTTTTAGAACTCTTTTTTTTATACTAACAGGGTGCGGAAGATTTTGTAACGATCATAAACCAAGGCAGTAGGGAGACCGTGTAACTTAAACACGTTGTTCATGTACAGCAAGGCAACCTAAAATGCAGTATATGGATGGGCCAAAGGGAGAAAATGGGCATATTTTGAGAATTTGTCAACGACAACTAGAATGCAGTTGTAGGTTGCAGATTTGGGTAGACCTTCGATGAAATCTAGGGTGACCATTTGTCAGGCACCATTAGGAATGGGTAAGGGAGACAAAAGGCCAGGATAAGCGACTCTCTCATGCTTAGCTTGTTGACAAGTAGTACATTGAGCAACTAGATCTTTGATGGTTTGTTTGAGCTTAGGCCAAGCAAAAAGTTGTTTAATGCATTTATAGGTAACCTCAAATCTAGAATAGCCTCCTACAGCACTAGAGTGTAAGGAGTTGAAAACTTTGGATTGTAGAGTGGGCGAGTTACCTAACCATAGCCTTCCCTTAAATTTAATCAGCCCATCCAGAAGTGTATAGAGCCCCTGAGTGGAATGAACACAGAGTTCAGACAACAACTTTTGTGCAGCAGCATCTTGAGCATATGCTTCTTTTATGTCTTGGAGCCACAATGGCTTAAGAACAGAAACTGCAGATATGTCATAAGTGTCAGACTGGGGCACTCTAGAAAAGAGCATCAGCTACCTTGTTGTCATTGCCTTTCTTATACACAATCTTATAAGTCAAACCCATCAACTTTGTAAGAGCCTTGTGCTGCCAAGGAGTAGAGAGCCTTTTATCATCCAAGTGAGTCAAGCTCTGTTGATCTGTTAATATCAGAAAAGGAGCAGATTGCAGATAATGACGCTAGTGCTCAACTACCATAAGTATTGCCAAGCACTCTTTTTCATATGTTGATAAACATTGTGCCTTAGGACCCAAAGTGTTGCTAGCATAAGCAACTGGGTGGCCTTGTTGTTGAAGGATAGCCCCAATGCCCTTGGCCAAAGCATCAGTTTCAATGACAAACTGATGAGTAAAATTTGGCATGGCTAATACTGGAGCTGTAATGAGTGCTTGTTTCAGTGTTTGGAAGGAGGCTTCTATTTTAGCAGTCCAAACATATATTGTACCCTTCTTTAACAAATTGGTGAGTGGTTTGCTGATCAATCCAAAATTTGAGACAAACCTTCTATAATAACCCACCATGCCAAGAAAACTCCTAAGCTCCTTAACATTTTGTGGTTGAGACCAAGCCCTGATAGTAGCTATTTTAGATGGATTAGTTGAGACACCTTGAGAACTGATTATATGGCCCAAGTAACTGATTTGTTGCTTTGAAAAGGAACACTTAGAAAGCTTCACATGAAATTTGTGCTTCTGAAGGATGATCAGCACCGCAGAAATATGTTGTAAGTGGTCTTCCTAGGTCTTACTGTATATCAAGATATCATCTATAAATACTACTACACAAACTCTGAGTAAGGCAGCCAGAATCACATTCATCACATTCTGAAATGTAGCAGGCCCTCCTGTTACCCCATAAGGCATGACCTTATATTCAAAATGCCCATGGTGAGTCTGAAAAGCAGTTTTAAACTCTTCCCCTTGAGCCATTTGGATCTGGTGAAAACCAGAACACAAGTCCAAAGAAGTGAACCAAGAGGCTCCTTGTAGTTCATCTAACAATTCTTCAAAAACTGGCAAGGGATACTTGTTCTTGATAGTCTGAGCATTTAAACGCCTGTAATCAACACATAGGCACCAGTCTACTGTTTTCTTTCTGACGAGGAGAGTTGGTGAAGCAAATGGACTTGTGCTAGGTTGGATCCACCCTTTTTCTATCATTTCTTTGATTTGAGTTTCAATTTCATCCTTTTGAGCAGGATTATAGCTATAAGGCCTTAGGTTAAAAGGTTGGGTTCCTTCTAGTAAAGGAATTGTATGGTCCCCAGGTCTGAAAGGTGGCAATTCAGTAGGTGGATTGAAAATGTCTTGGAACTGAGCAAGAATTGGTTCTAGTGCTTCATGAATGTTAGAGGACTGTACAGTCTGAGAAGGCACAGGCTGGAGTTGAACTGCATAGAGTATTGCATCAGTTTTGCCTAAGGCCTGGAGTTGGTAAGAAGACATAGGTGGACCAACCTAAGTAGAATATGTAATGCCCTGAAGTTTGACAGTAGATCCTGAGTGATTAAACTTAAGCCACCTTTGAGTCCAATGAATTTCCATAGGACTAACAGAACTCAGCCAGTCCATGCCCAGAATGATATCATAGCTTCCCAGAGGCAAAATTTTGAAGGTTCTAAGGAAAGAGTTCCCTTGTATACCCCAAATTTAATTTGGCAACTCATGAGTACAAACAAGTTTTTCACCATTTGCCACTTGAACTTGTACAAGAACTGCTAATTCTGTCCAAGGATGGGTCTTCTGTGCCACAAACTCAGTGATGAAACTGTGAGTACTTCTAGAGTCAACAAGCATAAATACCTCTTGTCCACCTAGGTGACCTCTCAGCCTTATAGTTTTCGCACCTTCTGTGCCATTAACAGCTTGAATAGAGACAACCATGAGTTCATCATCAGAGTTGGATTCAATCTCTGGTGTGAGACTAGTGAGCTCATTAGAATTAGAGAAGCATTTCTAGAAATCTTCTATGGCATTTAGTGAAACTATTGAGGGACATTTGTGTTGAGGACTCCATTTCTCTCCACATCATAGTTCTCAAGGCGTCGCCTAGGCGTCCAGGCGCCCCCCCATCGCCTTGCAGAATGGGCGCCTAGGCGAGCAAGCCGGGTGCCTAGGCGTCCAGGCGCCCCCCCCATCGCCGTGCCTCGCCTTTACGCCGTAAGAACTATGCTCCACATTTAAAACAAAGTCCCTTGGACCTTCTGAAACTTTTCAGAGCAGCAACCTTGTCATCACTCGATTTAGCCCTAGACGCTTCTGGGCTTTTTCTGTCATCAACAGACCTGGTGATATTAGAGGTACCACCCCCTTGTGAACCCTTGGGTTGGTCAGAATTGTACTTCTTGGTATAGATACCCAATTCATTCTTCTTTGAGAATTGGTCTTGTGATGCCTCTTCCTGCAAAAATGCCAAGGAACTAGCAGCATCTAGATTTTGGGGCCTATGAACCATACACACAGCTCTAATATCCTTGCGCAACCCATCCACAAACGGTTGGTGATAAAAGAAGATGTGAGAGTTGAGTCGTGGGCTAAGAGTTGGTGAACGATATCATTGTATCTATCTAGATATTCAGCTACATAAGAGGTTTGGTGAATATGGAAGAACTGTCATTGTAAGAGATTAAACTCATCACGATCAAAACGGGAGCAGGCAGCCTGAACAAAGGCTTCCCAAGTAAGCTTCTCAGTGGGTGTGTTAAGGGCCTGGTACCATAAGGCAGCAGATCCAGTGAGGTTCATAGTGGCCATTTTAACCCAAACTCTAGGATCAACAGCATAAATCTCGAAATACGTCTCACAACGCTTCACCCAGTAGCATGGATTGTTGCCATCGAATTGGGGAAAATTTTGGTAGGGCAAAGAGGACGATTGAATAGGAATCGGATATGCTCTCGGATCATAGACAGCAGCGTTACCCGACCCTATAGGAATCCAAGTGAATTGGGGATTGTTCTACGCACCTGTGACCGGAGGCGGGTTCAGAGTGGCATACACCATTCCAAATCCAGCACTCTGGTGGGGGTTGTCGTCGCTGTGGCCACATGGCCCAGAAGCCGCCCCGGTTGGGGTCGATCCCAGATGAGCGCAATCCAGCTCCTCCGCCTTCTCACTTGTCCTAGGGATGGACGTGGAAGGCTCCAGCACCTCCTTCATCTTGAAGGAATTGTTCCCGTTGATGAGGAGTTTGACACGGTCGTTGAGTCGGTTGACAGCGTTCTCCAGATCGGCCATGCGGTGGTTGACCTCTGGCTTCCAAGCATCGAGGTCAGCCTTTGCCACCTTCATCTCCGTTATGGTGGCCTGGAGATCAGTGATCCTCTTGGAATTCTGGCTCAGGAGAGTGAGGATCTGCCCGAACTGCTCCTCTTGAGTCATCACAAATTGCTGGCGAGTGAGGTGCTGGTGGTGGTGGCTGCTGGATGGAGTCTGTGTTGGTAGCGGTGCTAGGATGGCGCCGCCGCTGCAGCAAATCAGAGTGATAAGCAACAGCAAAAGGAGGATAGATGGATCTGATACCAGATGTGACCGTATTACTATCAATCACGAATATGGGTTTGATAAATGGAACAGAGTCTCGAGACACCGGAACCGCCGCACTCGCCGTCGCCGTCGCTCACCGGGCATGGTTCAGAGTTCTGACCGAGTTCAGGTTTCTCACGTCTCTTCCAGGGTACAAGAAGGAGCCACGGCTGGCTTCCTTTCCGTCTGTGGGCCACGCAGGGCCAGGCCTAATTCAATCAGTCCGGCCCATATGCTCTTGCATTCGCCTTTACGGCCCGTTTTGGTCTTTCTCTGCTTCTTGCTTCTTCTGCAGCTTCGTCAGACTCCCTTGGTGTTGCGGCAGCATCTTCCGGTTCAGCTTCAGGTGAACTAGGAGACGTGTTGGTGACAGACATGTCCGATTGTCTGAATTTCTGATTGTCATGTGTGCAGGTGGTAAGCAGTTCCCATATCACACGTACAGGATGACATTCTGGCTGATTCTTATGCTCCGAATGATCTTCAGGCTAATGATCTCATGATCCCATTCCAGTGTTTCTGTAGGAGGAGAGGAGTATGTACCATCACCACCTTTATTTTTTTTTTCTAATGGAACACAATGTTCATATGTTATTTCAGCATGCGATTCAGTTTTAGGAAAAAAACGGCAATGCACATAAGATGATTAGTAACCACCTGTTTAAAATATTCACAAGAATCATTGCTCTATGTATGCCATTATAAGTGCCCTTTTCTTTGATTTCTTCTACATAAATATACAAGGATTTGGTACCATAATATATAACTTTTTTGTCTGACTTACTTTAATATCTATAGTTGCAATTCTGAGAAATTGTCCTGGATGGAACTGATGTTGATTTTGTTGTGAGCAACAAGGTCGACAAGTTAGTACTGAGGTCAGCATCCAGGAATGCATTTACAAGGTAGGGTGTAAAAATCTTAAACAAATCGTACTCTTAATATTCAGTGATTCACTTTGCAATCCATATTTACTGATTCACTTTGCAATTCTGTTCCACAGCTCGAATCATGTACGGTCTATCTGACTAATATAGTTAATATTGGTTGATTTGACACTGCTCATGCTGCCTCAGGGTATGTTTACAACTGTGCTGTGTACCCTGTACAAAATTCACCATATCTATGTTTGTTGAACAATTAGTGATTATTGAGAAATTGCTGGTTGACAAGTTGCTGAGAAATTGCTCATGGAGAAGGTATTTCATACAATGAATTTCTTTGACTATTGTGCAAAACACATGACGTGTGATTGTGCAAGTGGCGGTCATGAGCTGCTGAATCCGTTATGCACAACCAAGCCAAAAGGTGAGAACTGTTTTTTTCGACTTAGAAATGCAAATATCCATGACCGCTTTTGGGACATATATTGGATAACAAATTGCTAAGTTGAATTTGAGAATTCCTTTTGTAACACCCTAAAATTCCTTTCTTTCAAAATAGTTGAATTTGACTTAATGAGTCAATTTTGTGAGCATTAAAATATAGGAAAAAATAAATAAATTTTGGGAAATTAAAATTTACTAGAAACACGTTGATACATACATGCTACAACATTTTATTTATGTGATGTGTGGTAGTGTGCAAAAGAGTTCTGAATTCAAAATTCAAATTGAAAATGAGTTTGAAAGTTGGTTTGGTAAAATAAAAGGAAAAATCTCCCCTCTCCCTCTTTCGGTCTGCAGGCCCAGCCCACCCGTGTGTCTTCCCCTCCATCTTCTTAGGCCGTGGCCCAACCGGCTGCTACCGGCTGCTCCCTCCTTTCCCTCCCTTCTCTCTGGCGAGTCGGGCCCGCATGTCAGCGCCGTCCCCCTCCTCCCGCAACCGCTTCCTCCTACTTCGCAGCGCACGGACGGCACTAGAGCCGCAACCACCGCCCCACTCCCACTCCCCCACAATCTCCCTGCATCTCGGCCCTTTTGGACGCGCCCAAGCCATGCCACCCTTCCCCCACTCTCATTTTCCCCTCCCCAACCAGCTCACTCTCTCGCATGAGCACCGGGAACCACCGCCGAAGCGCCGTGATCTGCCGTGCACCATCCTGTCGATTCAAGCTGTCTCCAATTCCACTTTTCGCTGTGGTGAGCGCCTCTTCTCCCTCTCCCTTTCCCTCTCTCTCTCTCTCTCTCTCCGGCCTTCTCCCATGCGAAACAGTGGCCTCTAGAGCCTTCCCCACGAGCTCCGAGACCGCCGGCCATGGCATCGCCATAGACCACCATGTTGGCCACCCTCCCCAGCCACGCAAAGGCCCGGAACGCGTTCGTCTTGCTCCCCTCTCTCTCGGTGTTCTCGGTTTGGAAAACCGTGCACTGTAGCATCCAAACGGGACACACCGGTGAGCCTCTCACCGCCAGCTATGGCGCATCGTCGTGCCCTCCCTATTCCGGCCACCGGCGCCGCTCTCTCCCCCCTTGATTAGATCCTAGCCGTTGATTTCAAATCCAACTGTCAGAAACACCCGAAACCCTTTTGCGGGTATTTTCACTAAAGAGTTCCTAAGCTCTTATGAAATTCCACGCGTAGTTCTCGGCTAGGGGAGATTTCTAGGATTTTCTGATTTATTTAAATTTGTTTATTCTTTGCAGTATTTACAAATCTACCACTCCACTGGTTCACTTATAAAATCGTCGTTTTAGCTCCAATTTGATCCATTCAGTTTGCGTTAGTTTTGTAATTTCGTAAGCTTCGCGTTGGTACCACTATTATATAGGTTTTCCATTGTTAGATTCCCTAGAAAATTAGAAGTCCGTAGATCGCCTTTGGAGTCTCGTTTAATGAGTAGTTTTCGCGTGGTAAGTCTGTTTTCCATGAATTTCACCTTGACATAATCGTAGCAGCACGTAGATGATTTTGGAAAACTTTTTATTTAATTTATTCACTGCTGGTGTACGGTTCTTCTTTAGGAATATTTTGCTTGCATATCTGTCATTGGAATGCGTGTTTTTGTGACATGTTGATCGAGTCCAGATGGTGAGGAGTTCTATAGGAATCCGGAGTTCTACGAAGAGCAGCAGGACCACCAAGACTTTGTGAAACAAGGCAAGTATAGCATGGGCTTACCTTGTCCTATTCAATTTAAGCATTTCATACGGCATGTGTCTAATTTGTCAAGTATAAGGACATCCTAGTTGTTGATGACACAATATCGTAATACCTAAGGGTTTTATTGCATATGGGTAGAAATGCTAGTGCTTTAACCTTAGATATATGATATATACTTCAGTTATGGAACCGTGGATTAACTGATATAACATGATTATAATAAATGGAACTTAGGGCTATATTACAAATGACAGTTGGTCATGCTGTCCTAGACCCTCTATAAGGACTTATCTGTTGGCAAAAGCTGAGATTTACAATGCAACTGGAAGAGTCACATGGTTGTGACTTTGGCTCAGTAATAGGATCTTTTCTAACTCGTTAGAGGTTACCTGAAAGGGCGTAGGGAGGCTTGCCACTTTGGATGTAGGATTGTCCCTGTTTTTATGAGTATAGCCATGATAGATATGTGCCATAGAAAAGGAGAATTTTCTATATCTACCTGCCGAGGAAACCTCGCGGCCCTACTGGTTAGAATAGGCCTATGGAAGGCTTCATAGTGTACCCTGTCCGCTCACCTTTGAAGTGTTTGGGGGTTGACAGACCTTAGGCATATGGGCAACACGACTCACGGTGAAAGTGCACCACCTCTGTAAAGTGTAAAACTATTATAACAGCCGTGCTCACGGTCATGAGCGGCCTGAAAAACTCATAGAATAATTGGTTATTTAAAATGATGTTGTGCCTAATGATTCATAATTATGTTATAATGTGACTTAGTGATTCACTATGGTTCCGACAATTGATCATATGAGTTAATTGGGAGCTTAAGCATAACTTAACATTGATTAATGTTAAAATATTGACCTACTAAAATACTAATGCAGTAAACCTAGTCTAGCTTTTTGAGCTTCATGAATCCTCATATGCTTGTGGAGTATGAGATGTACTCACGCTTGTTTATATTTCTTTTTGGATAAAAATCCCGGATGGGTAACAGATGAATGTAGCTATGAGGACTACCCGGAGGACTTTTAGGCCTGTATGAGGGCCGAGAGAGTTATCTTATTTTATATCCCATTGTTGTACTAGACTATGTGTTGTTATGACTACGTTTATTGTAAACACTGCAATGACAATATGTAATTTGTGACTTGTGTGTGTGATTGATTCCCTAGGTAGACATGAGCTTATGCATTCAATTTCTTTCTTAAAATTGGGTGTGACACTTTTAGAAATGATAACAAATTCTGCTAGGTTGAATTTGAGAACTGTCTTTCCTTTATAAAGGATAACAAATTTCTTTTATATTATAAGAAATACCCTTGAGCTATTTTGAGTGTAAAGGTATGCTGCCCTTTGTTTCTTTCCCAGTATTTCCCTTTATAGTAGTTTGGTCTCTGACTCTCTATAAAACTCAATATTATTTTAATATATATTTTGTTTCTTTTGTTTTCATAAATATATGATTGATAATGTTTCTATTGGAGATTCCTTAATGTTGTACCATATTTACATATTATATGGGAAAATTGGTGCTCAAACTTTACGATTTTACTCAAAACATTATGTTGAGGGCTTTAATAGTTAGTCCTCAAAAGGTACAGATGTTTTACCCGTAGAAGTGAACCAGAAGAGCCTAAGGCTATTTTTATTAATTTTATTGTTATTTTTTTAAACATCACCGTAGTATTAGCATAGGCAATATACTCATCTAGTTGTAAAATAGGAAATAGGGAGAGAGAAGAGGATAGAGCTACGGAGGAGTAGGATCTGTCAGATCTTCCTTGACTTTGTGCTCCTAAAGATTCGTCTCATCATTCAGTAATCTCTAGGTGCTTCAATTATTATTCCTAAGTTCTTTATTTACTTCATTGTAGTATTTACTTTAAGTTATTTATTGGATTCTTGCTTGCATCAAGTGCTCCAGTCTTTGCAAAGCTATAGTAGTAATTAATAGATTAGGCATGGTGCTTAGTCTTGCGATTACCTAGAATAACAGCCTGTCGCGTGGTGCTTAGTTTTGCGATTACCTGGAATAACAGCCAGTCCTACAGATAGTTGTGGTATCCCTGATGACAGTCCTGATGGCCGACGTAGTCCACCATGTTTGGGTTAGTGTTTGTAGCATCGTAGTCAGAGTTTTCTAGCCCCTTTCTCATTCTTTTATGTGGCTAGTGTTCTAATGTCCTAAAATAAGTAAACCTTATAGTAAACTTAATTCTTAGATCAACTAGAGAACGGAAAATTTCTCTCTACCCACAAAAACATATATTTATAGTTGGACGATCTCGACCTTTAATTAGTATAGTTTGCGTTCTCAATACTCTCTAGTAAAGGCTACATGGTATACATGCCCTTGCGGAATTTTCCGTGTGGCAGTAACTGAAGCACGAGTGACTGAAGCAGCAGCATCGATTTTGAAATAAACTGGCAGCAAATCAAATCATAATGAACGTGATGGGGCCTTGCCTCATAGTTTGTTGCACATTATGTGTCTCGGCAACGCGCGACTGGGTTCGTTTCAATGGACCACTGATGTTGTACACCAACAAGGCCAGTTGAGGGCCACACCTCGCTGTTATGTCGTGTTTGGGTTGGGCATCATCATCATGGTTTTGTTGCTGGCATTTCAACATAACATGCATGCATTTCTCTCGAATTCGCATTTCAACATGCATGACATATTCGGCTGCTGCTTACAGCCTTCCTCAACAACCATTCTACAGGGTATCACTTCCACATCAGATTGCAGGCGGGCTCGTTCGCGGCCGGTCGCTAACCTGCATCACTTGTCGCAAAGTTTATTAGCGGGCTTGCGGCTTGCCACAAAGCTACGGATCTTGCGGACAAGTGTTCCGCGGGCACAACAAATTTATATGTAAAACCCGCAAGACCCACAACAAATTTGTTGTACAGTTCATATAATACAGCTTCTGCACACTGAGAGACCGAGAGGCCTATAAGGCCATAATATAGACCCGTCAATTAATGAAATAACCAAGGAGAGGAGTGTTAATATGGAGCAATTAAGAAAAATAAAACAAGGAGAAAAGCGAATGGGAATACAGGATTATGCGAAGTTCATATCATATTGCAGGCTCCTATAGTCCTATGCAAGGGCTTCACATACTTATCCATTATTAGTTTAGCCAGTCTCACACAGTTGCTAGCTTATAACAGTACGGGGCAAAGCTGTATGCTATTCATTCATCAGGCTGAAGGAAACAATTCACAAAGAAGATCCATGTGCACCCCTTCTTTGGCACCTTCTTTGCTCAACTTGACACCTCCTTTCCACAAATATCTGTCGCCATCGCCAATGTCATCTTGTGATAATTTAATATCTGATAAACCTGAAACATGAGTGAGTACTGAGTTATAAGGTGTTATTATTGCTCAATTAAGAATACTAAAACTAACATTATGCTACTTTATACAATTAAAAGAAAAATGTACATTCTGCTCTCAACCAATGCAGGTATACTAAGGCTTGAATTCTCTTACTTGTTAGTCGGCTTCTGAAGACACTAACAATTCTTCCACCAGTGGCAAATGCGAATTTAGAAGCTACAGTTGATGCAGGTGCTGCAAGCACATCTCTTGCCATATGCGAAACCACAGGACATTTCTTAGAATATATCTTCCACCACTGCAGAATATCAAATTTCTATTGTCGAGGGAAAAGATCATCTTGCAGATATATGTCAAGCTCATTTTTCACTCTCTTCCTTTTTTGTGCTGCAAGATGTTATTCAAAGTCTGCCCACCAATCATCTTCGTCAATACTTTTCACAGCTGATGCAGCAGGCAGCCATCGTACCGTGAATCTTAACGTGCAGCCTAAAGATTTTTATTTTTCAGCTTTCAGGATCCTTGGAGTGGAGATGAGCATGATCAGCAAGTGTGTACTGAAACACCTACAAGCGTGTTCATGAGAGAGGAAAACGTGCAGCGTACTGGCAAACAAGCTCATAAAGGCTGCCCTGACTGTTACACATGCATATGCATGTACACAAGTCAAGATCAGCCCATGAGTGCCAGATCAAATTCATCTTCATTGGTTAGAATGCACTGGTAAATCCAGGCTCTTTGAATCTATTTCCCTACAATTAATCCCAGTTTTTTTTCCTTCTTCAGTGAATTCATGGTCGCTAATTCCAATTATTATGTTTGGCCCTGTAGTTTATATGAAATAAAGGTAGAATAGTACCTAGCACTACTCAATATACCTCTACCTGACAGAGGCACACACATGGTAGTGAATCAGATTGGAAGGTGACTTCTGCTGGGAAGCAAAGCTATGACCTTTTTCATCTTTTCATCCCAGCTGGAAATTATTAAATAAAGGGGCGGAAAGGTTAACATTCCTTGCCGCTCCATCCATCCAACAAAGCCTTTTCAATCAGAGTGGGGGAGAGCAGAGAACATGCAACAATCTTGGTTGTTTGGTTGATCAGATGCATGTGAGGGGGGAGGATCATGTTGGGTCATGGCATATTTAGTGGTCATGTGCATGCTGGGTTGTGTACTAGCTGTTCCTGTGCCTATTCAACCTATCTTGACCAGCTGTCAAAGGATAGGATAGGAGTTGCTTCTCAATTCTCTCCTCTGCTCTTCTCCTCCCCTTGGTGGTCAGTCATGCATGCTTTAAAGAAGAGAGCACTGCACTCCCCACCATTTGTTCACTTTGCTACAGGTGCCAGTGGGTACATATGGTGTGGTGTGGTGTGCTGGGCTGGGCATTTTACCTTCCACATGCAACCATTTATGCTTTACTTGCCCCCTTAGTCATACCACCTTTGAAAGAAAGGGTGTGCAAATTTCCATGTGTACAGCACTCCAGCTGGTAGCTGTGATTTATATATGCAATATCCTTTGTTTATTTCTTTTTATAAACTCATAAAAAATGAGTTAAAATTGTTCAGTAAACACTAGTCTATTACGACGAGCTGTGGAGGATGTGGATTACTTGTTCTCCTTGGATATCTTTTTCCCCTAAACTAAGGCCATGTTTGGTAGGGCAGTGGAGAAAAGTGCTTCCCTTTGAAGCTGCACAAACAGAGAAAAAGCATGGTCAAGAGAAACAGGTCATCCATATTGTGCTTTTTAATACAAATGGAAGCGACCGGGAGAAGCATGACCAAGGGGAACCGCTGAGCAGCGCATAGTTTAGTTGCTAGTTTTAGCATATTTTTGCCATAAGCAACTTATAAGTTATGTCAAACAAACCCTAAGTTTTCTCAGTAGTGCTCATCTTCTGATATTATCCTCTTTTTCTGTGTCATAACCTTCTTAAGATCTCCATCAATATAAATAGTTATATCTAAAAATAATTCATAACTTTTCCATTTCTCGGTAGTGCTCATCTTCTGATATTATCCTCTTTTTCTGTGTCATAACCTTCTTAAGATGTCCATCAATATAAATAGTTCTATCTAAGAATAATTCATAACTTTTCCATATGAATTAGGATCGAGACACGTTTTACATCAAAATTTTAGCTCACGACACTGTCTACAACTCTGTGGTTGAGTAGTTTTTTATAAAGAGTAAATTCACAAGCGTTCTTCAAAGTTGTCTAGAGGTGTCATCTAGATTCTGAAGTCCCAAAATACATTTGTGGCTCCTTAAAGTTGTAACATGTCTCATCTAGATCCAACGAGTATTTACCTGAACCGCTATCCTACATGGCTGAATCGTGGTGCCACATAGGATAGCGGGTCGGCTAAACACCTGTTTGGACCTAGATGAGACCCGTTACAATTTTAGAGAACCAAAAATGTATTTTCGGACATTGGTGATATAGGACACCTTAGATAACTTTGTGTAAAGATGAAAATAGAACAGAAATATCCTGAACCGAACCACGTTGGTGATATGCCGCTCGCGGGACTAAAACATTCACTAGAAATCAGTAGTCGACATTGAAAAATTGGCCCGCCATTTTAAGTGTATGAATCTGATCATTGTTCGTATTTTTAAGAAGAATCGTGTGATTGTTGGAAACCTTCACACTCTGTTGGCACAAGCACATAGTAAACTCTCATTATGATTTCACGCTCGTTTGTACCACCTTTCAGGTTTGTTGAATTTTTTTTTTTATTTTTCTTGTGTGTCCAGCAAGCTATGATGTTTGTACACTTCTCTTCTTGAAACTTTTTTCAAAGTGCAAAATATGGTCAGTATAATAAGGTAGGTTTTGGAAAAATGAAATAGTTCCGGTCCCTACAGCAACACAAGGCCAATTAATCTTCAGCTTAATTGCTGATCAATAACTAAAGAGAAAGAGTGCACAAATAGAAGTAAAAACTCAGCGGTGTAGACTACTATTGTTTCCCCAACTATCCCATAGCAAAGGCATTATTCAAAATAGTTTACCAAGTTATTTTCTTATAAGAATTTAAAAAGCTTTTATGAAGACCTGGCACACGAATGAAAAGAGTGTTTATTGATAATCCAGCAACAATGACGCAATCAATTCCAGCGCCAATAGTGGCAGCGCAAGGGATACTGGATATTTATGTTTGGTTGGCCACGCGGCGCATGAGAGAAGCACATGATGGCGAGATAGGAATTTGGAACACCCTAAAAATGTCCATTTTTCAAAACAGTTAAATTTAATTTATTGAATCAATTTTGTGAGCATTAAAACACAGGAAAATAATAAATTTTAGGAATTAAAAGTTAATATAAGAATAGAAATATATTAATGCATGCATGTTGGTGCATTTTTATTGTGATGACTATTTCAAAAGTCAAGAGTCAAATTTGATTCAAACTTCAATTTGAAAATGAGTTTGGAAAATGCATTGAAAAAGAAAAAGAATTCTCCTTCACTTCGACCTTCCTGGCCCAATTCCAACCTGCCCACGCGCTTGCGCCTCCTCCTCCCTCCTCTTGGGCCGGCCTAGCGCCAGCAGGCCTGGCAGCGCTGCAGCACTACCCTCTCACTCACCCGCTGACATCCTGGGCCCGCATGTTAGCTTCACCTTCTTCCCCAATCGCCCGCACGCAGCGCACGGACGTCGAAACCGCTACACCCTGCTCTCACGTTCTCCCATTTTCCCGCGCCTCGGCTCCATTTGGACGCGCCGAAGTCACTGCCATTTTCCCCGCTCTCATTTCGCCTCTTCTTGCCTTAGTTTCTCTTGCGAGCGCTGCAAGAATGAACGCCGGAGCCACCGTGATCCGCTACACCTCAACCCGACGAACGGAGCCATCTTCGCCTCCGTTCTTCGCCTTGGTGAGCTCGCGAACTCCCCCTCGTTCTTCCAACCTTCTCCCGTGCGAAATGGTGTCTTCTAGAGCTCTGGCCACACGCGTCGATGGAGCCTCATGGCCGTCAGCCATGGCACATGCCGTGTGGGCCTCTCTACAGTCATGCAAAGGGTAGGAACACGCTCGCCATCTCCTCTTATTTCTTCCAGTGCTTTCGGATTGGAAAACCATGCGGCGTAGGCCTCAAACGAGCCACGCTGGCGAGCTCCTCACCGTCACCCATGGTGGTGCCGCCCTCTCCCCTCTCTCCTCTCGCGGCCACGCCCTCTCTCTCTCTCTCTTCTTCATCATTTAATTAGGGTTGTGCATCGTGAGATCAACGGCCGAGAATAGCCTGTATCCCTTCATAGGGACTTCTGTTAAAGAGAACCCCCAACTTTCTTGAAATCGCGCGCGCAGTCCTCGGCCAGGAGGATTTCCTGAATTTGGTCATTTATTTTAATTCATTTAATATTTGCAGTAATTATAGATTTGCCAGTGCACTGCTTCACTTATAAAAGCATCGTTTTAACTCTAATTCAATCCATTCAATTTGCGTTAGTTTTGTATTTTTGTAGCTTGGCGTTGGTACCACTTTTGTATAGTTCCTAGAAAATTACATGTCTGTAGGTCATTTTAGAAAGCTAGTTTAATGCGTAACTTTCGCGTCTTAGCTCTGTTTTCATGAAATTTACATTGACGTGATCGTAGTAACACGTAGATGTTTTTGGTAAACCTTTTATTTACATTTATTTACTGCTGGTGTAGTGTTCTAACTTTAGGAATGTTTGCTTGCATGTTTGTCATCGAAATGCATGTTGTTGTGACGTGTTGATTGAGTTCAGACGGTGAAGAGTACTACGGGAATCCTGAGTTCTTCAAAGATCAGCGGGACCAACAAGACTTGATGTCCTGCTCACTTTAAACATCTCATATTGCATGTGTCTAATTTGGTTAACTATAAGGACATCCTAGTTGTTGATGACATAACACCTTGAGTCCTTAGGGTTTATTGCATATGGGTAGAAATGCTAGTGTTGTAACTTTATATATGATCTATACATTAGTTATAGAACCATAGATTAACTGATATAACATGATTATAAGTTTATAACAAATGGAACTTAGGGCTACGATACAAATGATTGCTGGTCATGTTGTCCTAGACCCTCTGTAAGGACTTATTTGTCGGCAAAAGCTAGGATTTATAGTGCAACCGGGAGTCACATGGCTGTGACTTTGGCTCAGTAATAGGATCTTTTCTAACTCATTAGAGGTTACCCAAAAGGACGCAAGAGGGGCTTGCCACTTTGGGTGCAGTGCTGTCTTTGTTTTTAGGAGTGTAGCCGCGATGGATTTGCGCCATAGAAAAGGGGAGTTTTCTACATCTGCCTGTCGAGGAAACCTCATGGCCTTAACTGGTTAGAATATGCCTAGGGAAGGCTTCGTAGTGTACCCTTCCCGCTCACCTAGGAAGTGTTTGGGGGTCGACGGACCTCAGGCATATGGGCAACATGACTCACGGTGAAAGTGCACCACCTCTACAGAGTGTAAAACTATTATAATAGTCGTGCTCACGGTCATGAGCAGCCCCAAAACTCACAAAATAACTGGTTACCTATAATGAAGTTGTACTTGATGATTAATAATTATGTTATATGATGACTTAAAGATTCACTATGGTTCTAACAACTGATTATATGGGTTATTTGGGAGCTTAAGCATATATTAACATTAATTAATGCTAAAATATTGACTTACTAAAATGCTTGTGGAGTACGAAATATACTCACACTTGTTATATTTCTTTTGGATAAAAATTTTGGATGCGTAACAGATTGAGGTAGCTATGAAGACTATCCTGAGGACTTTTAGGCTTGTGCTTTACCAGTCAACTTTCCCTGTGTGACGGCCTAGAGAGAGTTATCTATTTCGTTTCCGCTATTGTCTCAGACTATGTGATGTTATGACTACGTTTGTTTTAAACACTGCGATGATGATATGTAATTTGTGACTTATGTGTGTGATCCCTGGACACATATGAGTTTATGTATTTAATTTCATCCTTAAAATTTGGTGTGATAGAATCCACAAGCGAGTGAAAATCTATGTGATCCATTTACGTTGTTAACAGATAACAGGTTGAAAGCTTTAAAACAAACATCATCCTAATTTCAATTCATGTTTTCAAAGATGTATCCTTCTAGTTTTAAAATTTTATTGTTTTGGACAAGGTTTTGGATAAAATTTTGAACTCTAATTAACAATAACTTCTAAAATAGTTAGTTTCTAGATGATAGGGTAACATGTATATATTAATTTTAAAAGTACATTCATAATATAATTATTTGTTGCAACTTTTCAATAATATAAATGTTGTTGAGAAGTTTTTTTAAAGAGTAAATTTACAAGTGTCCTTTAAAGTTGTCTAGAAGTGTCGTCTTGCCCTCAAAATCCTAAAATGCATTCTTGGCTCCTTGAACTGGTAACTGGTTTCATCAAGATCCAAAGGGTATTTACCTAACCCTCTATTATATGTGGCTAAATCGACATGCCACATAGGATAGCGGGTCAACTAAACACCCGTTTGGACCTAGATGAGACCCATTACGATTTTAGAGAACCAAAAATTTATTTTGGGACTTTGGTGGCATAGGACACCCTAGATAACTTTAAGGATTGCTGCTGAATTTTACTCTATAAGAATGTCAACTATATAGTTATAATTTGTAATGCTCATTATAGGAACAATACCAGAAATCTAGCTCGTGGGAGTAAAACACTGGTGGCTCACTAATTGCCTTACTAGAAATCAGTAGTCGATATTGAAAAATTAGCCTGTCATTTTAAGTATATGACTCTTATCATTGTTCATATTTTCAAGAAGAATTGTGTGATTGATGGAAACCTTCATATTCTGTTGGCACAAGCACACAGTGAACTGTCCATTATGACTTCTCATTTGTACCACCTTTCATGTGTGTCGATTTTTTTTTGTGTCCAACAAGCTATGATGTTTGTACACTTCTCTTCTTGAAACTTTTGCAAAATGCAAGATATGCTCAGTATAATAAGGTAGGGCCTTGTTTACTTCCATCCAAAATCCAAAAACTTTTCAAGATTCTCCATCACATCAAATCTTTAGACACGTGTATAGAGTATTAAATAAAAACAAAAATAAAAACTAATTGCACAGTTTGGTCGAAATTTACGAGATGAATCTTTTGAACCTAGTTAGTTTATGATTGGATAATAATTATCACAGACAAACAAAAGTGCTACAGTGTCGCGAAAAAATTTCGAAAAGGAACTAAACAAGGCCTAGGTTTTAGAAAAATGAAATAGTTCCATTCCCTACAGACATATGAGGCCAATTCATACAAAGTCTTCTACTTAATGGAAGTAAAAACTCAAGCGATGTATCCCTCTAGTTCCATAATTTTTATCATTTTGGAGGTTTTGGTTAAAATTTTGAACTTTGATTAACAATAACTTTTGAAATAGTTAGTGTCAAGATGATAGGGTAACATGCATATATTAATTTTAAAAGTACTTTCATAATACTATTATTTGTTGTGACTTTTGCAATAATATAAATAGTAAATTAAAAGTCATAGTGAAAGTTATGTTTTTAGACCTATCAATGTCCAAAACTATAGAAATTATAAAATCAAAGAGAATACATTAACAATGATAAAAGAGTTAAAGAACCATTGTATTGATCCTATCAAACTATTGACTACGTTCTTCTCCTTTTCCCTTTTTATTTTTTGGAAATAGTTACATTTTGCTTACTATAGTGCCGCAACAACAGTAAAATCAATTGTCACACAAATCAAGTAATGGCAAGTAGTTAGTCACACAGGAAAATCCGATGAGAACTAAGTGTAGCTTAGATGGTTTTTTTTTTGGAAATCTGTTCATTTGAGTTTAAGTTTGTGATTCAACGTGGGTGTTTGATTTTTTTTCAGAATTTAATAGTGGTAGTCAACATGCTACTCGATAGGGATTGAATATCCAGATATGTGGGTTTAGGCTTTTATAGGTATTCATAAAAATAAAGTCTATATGCGTCATCATTGTTGAAAAAAAAGAACAGAGAAGTTGGATGTGATGTAACTATGCTCACCATTTGTATTTTAAAATAAAAGTAACATATATGAAGAAAGAATATAAATCGGTTAAAATGTTAATCACTAAGAATCTAGATGTATATGTATGGTATTGGTATGCAGCAACATGATAGAACAAATATTTGTCACACTCAAATTTAAGGATAAATTTGAGTACAATAATCTCATGTGCGCCCCAGGAATAGTCGCGCACACAAGTCGACAAATTACCAATGTATCATCACAAGTGTCTTACATAACGTTATTACAACACAAATATATCAAAGTCTGCGACAAACGGAAAATATAACTCATATCTAGCTATGATATGATAGCTCCAACACAGGGACGACCGACTGGGGGATCGCCAACCTAGAAGTCCTCCGGAAATTCCTCGTAGAAGCTTTCATCTGTTACCCATCCGGCATTTTGTCCAAAAAGAAATATAAAGACAAGCGTGAGTACATCTCGTACTCCGCAAGCATAACATAGGATTTTATGTGGCTCATAAAGGTCAGACACTGGCTACTGCAGTTAGCATTTTTAATTGGTCAATGTTTTAAACCTATTTAATCTTAAATTATGCTTAAGCTCCCGATTAGCCCAAATAAGTACATGATAATAACACCGTTAACCTTCACAGCTAACACCATCACCATCACGGTTAAACCACATTAATCATCACAACCAATGTGTCATATGTCCGAGAGCGCGGCTAGTATACCAGTTTGATCAAACTCTGCACAGAGGTGTGCACTTTTCCCGTAAGTCGTGTTACCCGTATGCCCGAGGTTTGCAAGACCCACTAACACTGCCAAGGTGAGCGGGCAAGGAACACTATGAAGCCTTCCATAGGCCACATCTAACCAGTTAGGGCTGCGAAGTTTCCTCGGCAGGCAGATATAGAGAACCGCCCTTTCCTATGGCACATTTCCATCACGGCTATACACATAGGAACAGAAGCAGTTCTATACCTAAAGTGGCAAGCCCCTCTTGCGCCCTTTCGGGTAACCTCTAACCAGCTAGATGAGATCCTATAACTGAGCTAAAGTTAGAGCAATATAACCATCATGGTTGCACTGTAAGTCCCGGATAGTCGCTTACAGAGAATTCCTTACGGAGGGTCTAGGTCAACCTGACCGAAGTCAATTGCACCATAGCCCTTTTCTCAACATTTGTCATCATATTCATTAAAGTCAGAGTGATAGTAAATTATCAATTAATTAAAGCACTAGCAAAGCTACCCATATGCAAACTACCCATAGGTGTCATAAATATATGTCACACCCAAATTTAAGGATAAATTTGAGTACAATAATCTCATGTGCGCCCCAGGAATAGTCGCGCACACAAGTCAATAAATTACAAATGTATCATCACAAGTGTCTTACATAACGTTATTACAACACAAATATATCAAAGTCTGCGACAAACGGAAAATATGACTCATAACTAGCTATGATATGATAACTCCAACACAGGGACGACCGACTGGGGGATCGCCAACCTAGAAGTCCTCCGGGAATTCCTCGTAGTAGCTGTCATCTGTTACCCATCCGGGATTTTGTCCAAAAAGAAATATAAAGACAAGCGTGAGTACATCTCGTACTCCGCAAGCATAACATAGGATTTTATGCGGCTCAAAAAGGTCAGACACTGGCTACTGCAGTTAGCATTTTAATTGGTCAAGGTTTTAATTCTATTTAATCACCAGTTATGCTTAAGCTCCCAATTAACCCAAATGAGCACATGATAATAACACTATTAACCTTAACGTCTAACACCATCACCATCACGGTTAAACCACATTAATCATCACGATCAATGCGTCAGATTTTCATAAGTTATTTCCCATAACCATCCACACCCAACTATTCCGTAAGGGTCCAAGGCCGCTCATGTCCGAGAGCACGGCTAGTATACCAGTTTGATCAAACTCTGCGCAGAGGTGTGCACTTTTTCCGTAAGTCGTGTTACCCATATGCCCGGGGTTTGCAAGACCCACTAACACTGCCAAGGTGAGCGGGCAGGGAACACTATGAAGCCTTCCATAGGCCACGTCTAACTAGTTAGGGCCGCGAGGTTTCCTCGGCAGACAGATATAGAGAACCCCCTTTCCTATGGCACATTTCCATCACGGCTATACACATAGGAACAGAAGCAGTTCTATACCCAAAGTGGCAAGCCCCTCTTGCGCCCTTTCGGGTAACCTCTAACCAGCTAAATGAGATCCTATTACTGAGCTAAAGTTAGAGCCATATAACCATCACGGTTGCACTGTATGTCCCGGATAGTCGCTTACAGAGAAGTCCTTACGGAGGGTCTAGGTCAACTTGACCGAAGTCAATTGCACCATAGCCCTTTTCTCAACATTTGTCATCATATTCATTAAAGTTAGAGTGATAATAAAGTCTCAATTAATGAAAGCACTAGCAAAGCTACCCACATGCATTCTACCCATAGGTGTCATAAATATATAGTCAGGTAGCTAGGATGTCCTTAGGGTTTACCAAATTAGACACATGCAGATGCGTAATTAATTAAGTGAAATAGGTGTACAAGGGAAACCCATGTTATACTTGCCTTCGGTGAAGGGGAACTGCTGCTGGTCCTGCTGCTCCTCCAAGTAAAATGGATCACCCACGGACACGTCACCGTCTGCGCTCGATCGGTACCACACAACAACACGCATCCAGGTTCATTCATACAAGCAAACAATCATTTAATTAGAACAGTACACCAACAGATCACAAATAAAATAAAATATTTAAAAACAGAACCTACGTTTCACTACGATCACATAGATACGAAGATCACGAAAATTGGAGCTAAAACGACCAAGTTACGACTTTTCGGCGATTTCCTATAGGCCTTTAATTAATTAAACCTAACCCTGAAAATAAAAAGTGGAAAACTACAGAAACAGTAGTACTATCATGTAGAGAATTTAAATACGAATCTAACGCAATTCGAACGGGTCAAATCGGAGCTATAACGAATATTTTATGCCCAAAACAAGTTCAGTGGCATTTCTATAATTTCCTGAAAGCGTATTTTGTCCTAACCGACGGATAATACGCTTTCTAAAAGACAAAACGTATTTCACCCGAAGGCGCTAAGGACCGCGGCTCGAATCCTAAAATCCAGGGGGTTTCTTAAGCAAAATTCACCCACGAAGGGGTACGGTGCATCCAGGGCCGTTGATCTCCCGATGGACGTCCGGGATTAGAAAGGGGGGGGGGAAGGGGAGAGAGAAAAGGCCGGCCGCCGGAGGGGAAGGGGATGGCGGCGGCGCTGCCATTGCTGGCCGGCCCAAGCTCGCCGGCGAAACTCGATAGGGCGCTACGGGGCGTGGTTTTGCGAACCGAAACTACCGGGAGAGAGAGGAGGGCAAGGGGGATTCGCCCCGGGCTACGACGCGGCCGGAGAACGCCCGAGAGGCCCGCGCCATGGCCGGCCGCGACGAACTACTCCGGCGAGCGCGGCCGGGGCGCTAGAGGGCCTCGTTTTGCTCAGCAAAAGAACGGGGAGGGAGCGGGGAAGAAGACGAAGCTCACCACGGTGCGAATTCGGAGCGAAAACGGCTCCAAACGGAGGGACGACACGCGGCGGCGCTTGCTTCTCCGGCGACAGTTTTCTGCGTGAGCACGGAAGGGAGCAGAAACGAGGGGAGGGGAACTGGGGAGGAGAAGGATGAACGCGGCTCTCACTTCCCACTTCTTATCTGAGCGCGGAGTAGGGGAGTGGATCGTGGGGGGAGCGGGGCGGCTTCTGCGGTTTTCAACCGAGAGCGAGAAGAAATCGGGCGGGCGGTTTGGAGGAAGGGGATGGTCCTAACGGGTGGGCCCCACCTGTCAGCCACCAGCAAGAGAGAGAGGGGGAAGGGAAGGGGAGGTGGCTGGGCCAGGCCCAATGTTGACAGTCCTTAAGTACTAAAATTAATAATCAAATAAACATGAAAAAGGATCAATATGAAACAAACATCTAGAATTAGGGTTTTATCTGACAGAATTCCACGAGTTTTGGTGTTTATCTATTTCTGCAGGGGTTTATCAGAGAATATGGAGAGAAGGCCCACATGTCATGTTTACAACGAGATAATTACGTGCCGCGCAATTTTCCTCAATCTATAAGAGTCCAGAAGCCACGGGAACGAACGAGAAGGGATTCGGGCTCGGGGGCAGGGCGGCCGCCCGCCCAGGGTTGGATCCCAAATAGGACTCTGCTTCGGGGAAAGACTCCACCGACCTAAAGGATCAATCTAAACCATACAATCTATGTCGGTTTGATCCAATGGCTCACGTTCACTTGAGGGGACTATAAAACCAGACCCCCTGGCCCCTGGAGGAGGAGAGGAGAAATCATTATTGAGAGGTAGCCATCAAAGTTAGGGTTTAGAGCTTCTCTCCCATAGAGAATTAGAATTAGCTACTCCCTAATCCTTCAAGTTTAGAGGTTTGATTAGATACCAATTAGAGAAGTAGAGCACTACGCTCTGGATTCGGATCTTCGGTAATAAAGATTGGTATTATTCATATCTTTCTCTAATTCTATTGTTCTAATTGCATTATGTCTCTAATTATTATGTTCTTAGTTTGCTCTAGTTCTATATTTGATATAGTTCTAATTGATAATGAGTTTATGTATAAGTTTGCAAAGCGCTTAGCTCTTGACGCGAGGGAGTTAGGTGATAGATCACATGTGAGCGTGGTGCTTAGATGTTATTTATCTGCAAATGTATCCTATTGGCCGGGTCGTGTGGTAGTTCGCGATAGTGACAGCTTCATTGATTCTTATATAGTCCACCCTCCGTTGATAGGACAGGCAGAACCGGTATTGTGGAGTAAGTCATGCAATGCTCTGATTTACTTTATCAATGTTCCTTATACATGAATGAAGAGTCTTTTATGCTATATATGATCTTGTAGATAACTAGAGTAGATTATGACTTAGTAGTTAGTAGATAACTTAGAATCCATTCTCTAGCTAATCCGACATCACCTACATATATGAGGAGTAGTCTATTTTTTAATCGCTGTGTTATCTACCCATGAACTTATAATTCATTATCATTATCTTTATGGTTTACCCCCTGCTAAAGTATGTGACTGTGTGACGAGTTTCTCATTAGTAATCATGTTCTTGCAAGTTTATCTCTAGTCTATACCTTGATAGATTTTACCCCTTGATTTAATTTCATCTTCATGAGATCCCTTGAAGCAAAATTATAAATAACGATACCTGGAATACTTATCCTGGTGAAATGCTACAATGAGGTGTTTTATCTGTGCGCTTGCGGATAGAATAGATTATTTTCTAGAGAGCCTTTACATTTATAAATACCTTTGTACACTCTGGCGCCATGCTAGGGATGACAACCTAGTATCTAAGTGGTGTTAGCTAGTGTCAACAAGCATTTCTGGCGCCGTTGCCGGGGATCTTATAGGATATTATACGAGTCTCAGGAATAAGTCATAGAGGGGAACAAAACGGTAATATTTAGGAACGGTAAGGAAAGCCAGAAAATCAATCAAGCTTATTCATATAAAATATTAGACTAGACTATAGAGAAATAATTGCATAAAAAACAGCTACTAAGTGAGAAATCATAACAAGGCACCTCTGCTTTGGCAGGTTCACCCTGTTGTTTTTCTATGTTTATATTTTTATACAGGGTATAACAGGATTGACTTTGGGTACATTCAACTCTTCATCATCAGAACCAAAGCAATCAAGAGAAGAAGAAGCTAGCTACCAATTGCTGAAGCTATGGCACAAAAGACCTTGCAAGAATTCTCTGCTCCAAGTCTTGACAACATTCCAACCGGTCCAAGATTTGCAGTAGAAGAAGGAATACCTGAGTTTGAGCTCAAGTCAAGCCTCATCAATTTGGTGCAAGCTACACAATTCAGTGGAAAGGCACATGAAGATGCTAGTTGTTGACGGTCCTTAATGCTCACATTTAACCATCAATTAATCATGGAAAAGGATCCAAATGCAACCAACACCCAGACTTAGGGTTTTATCTAACAGAATTCCACGAGTTTTGGTGTTTGTCTATTTCTGCAGGGGGTTATCAGGAAATACGGAAGAAAGGCCCACACGTCGGGATTACATAGAGATATTAACGTGCCGCGCAATTTTCTATCATCTAGAAGACTCCAGAAGCCACGGGAGCGAACGGGAGGCCGAGCGGGCCCGGAGGCAGGGCGCCCGCCCTACCCCCCTAGGCGCCCGCCCTCCTCTGCTGGCCAATCAGCACGAGTCTCGGGGATTATGCTCCACCGACTCTAAGGATCGAGGAAAATCACACGATGAAGGTCGGTTTGATCGGATGGTGGAGAATAACGTGGAAATTCCTTGGGAGCTACTCTTCCTTGATTTCTTGGGGGCTACTCTTCCTAGACTATATAAGCAGACCCCCACCAGCCCCTGGAGGCATACCTCTTCTACAGAATCAAAGCTAGGGTTTCAATTCTTCATCCAAGTAGAGAGGATCCCTCTAGTTCTTCTAGTTCTACCTCTAGTTCATCTAGATCTAGTTCTAGTTCATCTAGTTCTAGTTCTAGTTCCTCTAGTTCTAGTTCTAGTTAGTTCTAGTTGTAATCTAGAAAATAGGGAGAGAGAAGAGGAGAGCGGAGGAGGAGCCGGATCTGTCGGATCTTCCTCAACATTATACTTTTGCAGCATCTGGTTCGTTCTTCATCGTTCTCCAGGTTCTTCAATTCATAACTCCTGAGTTCTCTAATTACTTTTATTTACATTCAAGTTATTTATTGGATTTCCGCTTGCATCAAGTGCTCTAGTCTTTATAACGCTAGAGTAGTAATTAATAGATTAGACGTGGTGTTTAGTCTTGCAATTACCTGGAATTGCACCCAATCCTGTGGATTGTTGTGGTAGCCTTAGGGTAGTGACAGCCCTAACGGTCGACGTATTCCACCACGTTCGGATCGGTGTTTGTAGGACCGTAGTCGGAGCTTCATAGCCCCCTTCTCATCTCTTTCTGTGGTTAGTGTTCTGATGTCCCGAAATAGATAATCTTGAAGTAATTCTTGATTCTTAGATCAACTAGAGAACTCTCAGGAAACTTCCTCTCTTCCCACCAAAAATAATTATATAGTTATCCTTGGACGATCTTGAGTCTTAATTAGTACACTCACATTCCCTGTGGAAAATCGATACTCTGGAATACTCCCGGGTGAAAGCTACATCGATATCCGTGCGCTTGCGGATTTTTCTGTTTGCGTTTAAAATACCCAACAAGCTTTCTGGCGCCGTTGCCGGGGAACGGTAGCTGTGCTAGTTTCGAACCAAGTCGTCCGTGTATCCTTTTTCTTTTCCCTTTTTACCACACTCACCTTACCATTTTCACCACACCACATGGATTTCACTCTAAGCATTAATGAGCATGGAATTTATTTCATAGCCACTTCATTTACTCCATGCTCATATGCAACATCTTCACAATCCATTGGTTTTTCCAACATCACCACATTCGAGATCTCCAACCCCCTCATCCTTTCTATTTATAAAAACTTTAAAAGGGCGGTTGTCGATGCATATGTCTATAATAAATTTTGCAGATCTCGTTGAGTTGATCTTGATATAGGTCAGCGTTGGAGGGGAAACCACTTCACTGACATAAATTGATGGTTTCCCAAGGACAAGCTTAGTGTCCTAAAACAAGCACTGATCAGATCATAACATGAGCTTTTAATTATTTGCAACATTACCTTGTGTGTTGAGCATATTAGGATAATTGTAAAAATATTCTTTCGGGTATTCTTGTCACTAACCTTTTTAGGATTGGAGCAAGAAGATCGGATGAATGACAAGCACAAGGTATGTACAACCAATCATCATACAACATTGAATTAAATTCATCCAAACCTGAATTTTGCAAAATTCAAGCTTGGGGGAGTACTTTACATAAAAACATCCTTTGCCATGTTGCTATGTTGGTTGTCCTTACCTTTGAGACATGCTCAATTTGTTAAATAGTAATCACACTACTTCATCTCCACTTGAGTAGATCTCTATAAAAGCCATCACGCTACCTTTGTTTATCCTAGTAAGTGTTAGTTTGGAAGTACTGTACATACTTCTATTGGTTTTTAAATTAAGCATGGTGCTTAGGTTAAACAAGCCTTCCTTAATCTAATTAGACATGGAGTCTAGTTTGGTTATTGAACTAAAAACTGCTTGTGTAGACATTGGTATATTTTGGACTAACCCCTGTAGGAAAACTTTCAATATCGACCTGGGAAGTCCTGAGACAAACTCACATTGGAGACAAAGAGAGAGACGCATGAAGGTTAACAATTCACACAAGGAAAGCATAGCTCACAAGAGATGATCCATGGAGGGTGCCACAAACACGATGCACAACCGCTAAGAAAGGAAAGCTTCCACAAGGTGATACTGTACCATCACTCTTCAATTAAGGTAACATCTTAAGGTATGTGACTATCACTGTTATAAGTTTCTCCTTATTTCTGGCGTTCACATGAATAAAAGAGACAAACATGTATGATTTACAACTCTAAAATAACCAACCCAATTAATTCAACATGTTTAGTCCTTTAATCTTTGTTTATAGTACTACCTTCGTGATCCCACACTCCTAATCATATAAGCTAAAACGTTGCACATTCAATCTTTGGAAGATATAAACAAAACATAAGTATACATAGATTATCTTTCCATTAGGTTGAGCGATGTGATCTGACAAATGTTTTAAATATTACACTCATGATCTTATTATCCATCAACTTGGTCTTGCTCATTATGCTTAAGGATAGAGAAGAATAAATACACTTTTGGTTCTGTTGGTGTTTTCCACCAACAGGGCCCATGCACTTGATCTCTGCCTTGTCTCTATGAGCAGGTACACTTTAAGCAAAACATGGAAGAGTTTTACAACTCCCAGACTCCACCAAGTGAAGAACCTAGATCTACGAGCACAAACACACTGGAGATACTGGACACTCAGGCAATCACTGCCCTGAGATGCTTGAGGACATAACTACTGGAGTAACCCTGTTGTGGAAGTAATTACTGACCTTCTGCCGGTCAAGAGATACAATCCAGGACGTCCCGTCATCCCGATCTGCATCGGCATGGTGGACTTCCTAGAAGCACTCTGCAACTTTGGCTCCAGCGTCAACATTATGCTCAGGCTTGCAGATTAGACACTAAGTTTCCCAAAGGGAATATTGAAGAACCTCTACGTCCGAGTTGGTACCTTATACGCTCCAGCAGACTTCGTGGTGATAGAGACTGATAGTGATGAGAGGGCACCCATCATCCTAGGGAGGCCATTCCTGAACACCTCGGGAGCTCACATCTACGCTAGTGCTGCCAAGATCAGTTTCTACATCAAGGGGAAGAAGGAGACGTTTTCCTTCAAGAACAAGACTACACAAATCCCAGAGCAATCCCGACATGAACCAAGGAAGAGGACCAACAGGAGGAACAGGAACAAGCAAATGTGTACCGAGTCAGCTAAGATGGTCACTGCAGCTCAAGGAGGTCAAGATCGTCAACTCAAGTCACCTTTCTTGATCAACAAGGACGACCCTGGTGTTCCAAGCATCGAGTGCACAATCAACGGATATTCTTTTCAGAAGACACTCTACGACACCGGATCTAACGTCAACATAATGGCCGCAGTCACCTATCACCTCCTATTCAGAACCATGCCCCTAAAACCGACATACATTCAGCTCCAGATGACAGATCAGACATTCCGAAAGGTTATTGACATGGGAGAAGACGAGTACGATCCACCCATCACCATTGGGAAACCGTTCCTCAGCACCATTAAAGCAATCATCTACATTGAAACCGGAGAAGTCCACATGTACTTTCCCTCTGAGAAGGTACGCCGCTATTGTACTGACCCTAACTATATAGTTGAAGACTCTAAGCAGGTCAGGACAAGAAGAAGACAACGCAACCGCAACCAGAGGAGGAAAATCATCAAGGACGGATGGGCAGACTACGAAGGAGAAGTAGTAAGGTCTGAAGACATACAACTTGAACAGAACTATCCTGAGGAGACCGTAACACCGAGTCAGGTGTGTAGAGAGAAGATAGTTATACATGAAGAGCAGGCGCCGCCGGAACCACTGACTACGCCATCCAGCGAATCCCAGGACGATTGAGAAAACAGAGAGTCCCGTTCGGAGGACGTAAAAACACCGAACGCCTTGCCAAGAGGTAAACTTGGTAGTTATCTTTTTCCTTTCAATTATTTTAAAATAGTTTGCTTAGTTAATCAGGTTCATATCATCTTGAAAAGAAAATAAAAATGTTAAGTAAGCCCCATGTGAGTATGCTCATGGCATAAAACCCATAAGTACATTCACTGTGGTGGCATAAAAATAAAATAAATATATTTCTGTCCTATAAAAATAAAATTATAAAAATAGATTTATGATCCTACCAAAGAGAGTAAAATTTATTAGAGGAAGCTCAACATGATAACGGCTAAGAGTTTTTATGCTAACACTTAACTAGTTCCACAAAGCTTTGTTGTCTATTTGAGCTCCACAGAATTCATGGATCAAAGTAGACTAGCAGACGGAGGACATCCTAATCGCTGTCAGAGTGCTGCCGACATTCAAATACACCTCCGCCATCTGCTAGCTACATCAGAAGAAATTATGTCAAAATCCAGCTTGGGGGAGAGCACCCCTATTTATCCAGCTAAGTGTTCTACTCACGTTTATACTTTACTCAAATAATAAAAAAATGCATAACCATGAAACCAAACACAGTTTTTGTTTTGAGTAATATATAATAGTTTTATGTAATACTAAGTTTTAAATAAAATAAAAAGAAAGTTTGATTCAAGTCTAGGTAATTGACAAACATGATATGAGAAGGTCTGCGCTACTATTTAACTTGTTCCAAGTTTTGCTAGAGTTCTGGAGATTTTATCTTTTGAAAATCTAAAAATTCATAAAAAAAATATATGAGATCATAATACCTAGAGTCTTATAAGAAATAAATATTAAAACTGTGGGTACTTTCTTTGTTCAAGCCATTGTTAATTCTTGAAGTTTTGGTTGAGAGAATTATCATGCTCCCAAGATCAAATCTTTTTGTTTTAAAAATATAAAAGATTCACTCTTCCGAAGTATTATTGCGTTAGAGGCATGGGACTGTACAAAAATTTGATTCGAAAAAAAAGAGTGAGATGAGAGGTAAAAATGGACAGGTGTCCGAAATAGAATTAGGGGTACAAAGATACCCACCTGAGTGGAAAAAAATGGACATGTGTCCGACAGTAGAATTAGGAGTACTTGCTGCCCACTTGAAAAAAAGAGACTAAAAAAAGAGAAAAAAAAGGAAGAAAAAAAATGATAGCCCATGGTCCCTCTAATAAGCAATATGCCAGTAAGAGATGACAAACTCTTCAAAAAGGTCAAAGGTCTTGATCTAGGAGTATGACATTCCTCTCCCTTGCTCCGAGCATTGACATAGCAAAATGCAAAGTATGCTAAAATTTTTAAAGCTCTACTTATATATCTTTCGAGAAGAAGGCAAATGCCTCAGATTTATTTTGGAAACTTACAAACAACTCCAGAACAAAGGTAAGACAGAAGAACTTGAGACATAGTGCTTGACTTGATCATTCTGTTTTTCAATCACTTAAGACCTTAGTGATAACTTAAAACCCCTTTAGTAAAAGGCATAAAAGTAACCCCTGTTTTCTTGATGATTTTAGCTTTGCTCAGGGACGAGAAAAGGTTAAGCTTGGGGGAGCTTGTTGACGGTCCTTAATGCTCACATTTAACCATCAATTAATCATGGAAAAGGATCCAAATGCAACCAACACCCAGACTTAGGGTTTTATCTGACAGAATTCCACGAGTTTTGGTGTTTGTCTATTTCTGCAGGGGTTATCAGGAAATACGGAAGAAAGGCCCACACGTCGGGATTACATAGAGATATTAACGTGCCGCGCAATTTTCTATCATCTAGAAGACTCCAGAAGCCACGGGTGCGAACGGGAGGCCGAGCGGGCCCGGAGGCAGGGCGCCCGCCCTACCCCCCTAGGCGCCCGCCCTCCTCTGCTGGCCAATCAGCACGAGTCTCGGGGATTATGCTCCACCGACTCTAAGGATCGAGGAAAATCACACGATGAAGGTCGGTTTGATCGGATGGTGGAGAATAACGTGGAAATTCCTTGGGAGCTACTCTTCCTTGATTTCTTGGGGGCTACTCTTCCTAGACTATATAAGCAGACCCCCACCAGCCCCTGGAGGCATACCTCTTCTACAGAATCAAAGCTAGGGTTTCAATTCTTCATCCAAGTAGAGAGGATCCCTCTAGTTCTTCTAGTTCTACCTCTAGTTCATCTAGATCTAGTTCTAGTTCATCTAGTTCTAGTTCTAGTTCCTCTAGTTCTAGTTCTAGTTAGTTCTAGTTGTAATCTAGAAAATAGGGAGAGAGAAGAGGAGAGCGGAGGAGGAGCCGGATCTGTCGGATCTTCCTCAACATTATACTTTTGCAGCATCTGGTTCGTTCTTCATCGTTCTCCAGGTTCTTCAATTCATAACTCCTGAGTTCTCTAATTACTTTTATTTACATTCAAGTTATTTATTGGATTCCCGCTTGCATCAAGTGCTCTAGTCTTTATAACGCTAGAGTAGTAATTAATAGATTAGACGTGGTGTTTAGTCTTGCAATTACCTGGAATTGCACCCAATCCTACGGATTGTTGTGGTAGCCTTAGGGTAGTGACAGCCCTAACGGTCGACGTATTCCACCACGTTCGGATCGGTGTTTGTAGGACCGTAGTCGGAGCTTCCTAGCCCCCTTCTCATCTCTTTCTGTGGTTAGTGTTCTGATGTCCCGAAATAGATAATCTTGAAGTAATTCTTGATTCTTAGATCAACTAGAGAACTCTCAGGAAACTTCCTCTCTTCCCACCAAAAATAATTATATAGTTATCCTTGGACGATCTTGAGTCTTAATTAGTACACTCACGTTCCCTGTGGAAAATCGATACTCTGGAATACTCCCGGGTGAAAGCTACATCGGTATCCGTGCGCTTGCGGATTTTTCTGTTTGCGTTTAAAATACCCAACACTAGTGCACACTTGCAAAATTTCTTAGAGATTGGAAGCACAATCCACATCAACGGAGTTGACAAAGACGTCATACTACTTCGTCTTTTTCCATTCTCACTAGAAGGAAAAGCGAGGAAGTGGTTCTACACTCATCAAGATAACATCAACAACTGGACGAACTTGTCAGATGCCTTTCTATCAAAGTTTTTCCCTATAGGCAAAACAACTGCCTTAAGAGGAAATATTGTCAGTTTCCAACAACAGAAGACAGAAGCCATTTCAGAAGCATGGGAGCGTTTTCAAGGATACATATCAGATTGTCCTCACCATGGAATGGCCACATGGTTACTTATGCAGACCTTCTACCATGGATTAACCCAGAAGGCTCGTGAGTGCCTAGATGCATCTGCTAAAGGATCATTCTTGGAGCTTACAATTGGTAAAGCAGAGATACTTTTGGATAAGATAGCAGAAAACCAAAGCTGGTTCCAAGATAAAGCTCAACAATGTCATCAAACTGAAGAAATACCAGAAATACCAGAAGAAGTAAATGCATTATCAACTAAGATGGAAAATTTGCTCCATTGGATTGACCAGAGGGCGAAGTTCAAAGAAGATCAAAGGGCCATTGAGACAGCAAACAAATATCAACCAACTTCGAGTCAACCCAATAGCAAAGGTATGAATTCAGGTAATACTTTCAAGGAACTTTCACTAAAAGAGATAATTGGTCAACAAACCAAAATTAATGATGAAGTTAAACAAAGGCTAGATACAAATGAATCATCTCTAAAAGATATATACAATAAAATGGATTTTCTACTAACTGCCTTTGATGAGCAAAACACTCTTGATAAAAGGGTAGAGCTTAAATTAATAAAATTAGCTGCTGCACTGCCTGTTGCTACTAACCTTGAGCAGGTAAAGAATATAACTACTAGAGGAGGCAAAGCTACTAGAGATCCACCATACCCAAAAGAGAAACAAAAAACATCAGCACCAGTGCAACCAGCAGTGATAGAAGAAGAAAGCCCAGTTGGAGCAGAAGATCTGCTACAACCACCAAGAACTGGAGAAATGAGGAAAGATTTTTACGACACCAACTATTTGCCATTTCCCAGAAGAAACAGAGGACTGCAGTCGGACGAGCAGTTTGGTAAGTTTGTAGAGGTCATTCAGAAATTATATGTCAACATACCTCTGCTCGATGCCATACAGGTACCTACATATGCAAAGTACATCAGAGATATTCTTAACAAGAAGAGACCACTGCCCACCACTGAGGTTATCAAGCTGACAGAAGAATGTAGTGCGGCCATCCTCAATAAACCACCAAAGAAGAAGGAAGACCCCGGATGTCCCACTATTGATTGCTCAATCGGAAACCAACACTTCAACAATGCACTTTGTGATCTCGGAGCAAGTGTCAGTGTGATGCCAGCATCAGTCTACAAAAAGCTTGAGCATGCGACCCTAGAACCAACATCAATGTGCCTACAACTAGCGGATCAATCGGTTCGACACCCGTTGGGCATCGCCGAGAACATTCCAGTCAAGATCAGAGATTTCCTTGTGCCAGTAGACTTCGTAGTACTGGACATGAGTCCTGACTCAAAAGTATCCATCATCCTTGGAAGGCCATTTCTGAGCATTGCCAATGCCCACATTGATGTCGGGAAGGGAAAAATCAAGTTCAACATAAACGGTCAAGAAGAACACTTCACATTCAAACCCAGACCAGAGAGAGACTCTACAGTGAATGAAGTTCATGAAGAACCACTGGAGACACCATCTCCAGAGGAAGGTAACTCAGAAGATTAAAAGATTTGGAGGTCCAGCTTGGGGGACCTAAAAATCCCAAACCCTCACCGGGAGGTAAATCGGTATTTATCCGCATTATTAATTTTCTCATATTTAAATTCTTGCATAATTAAATCTTGCATTAGTCATATTTATTCATAGCATTATTATAATAATGAAAAGCCCCATATAAATAATATTCATGGTGTGTAACAACCCATATTTATTAATTATTGTGGAGGCACAAAAATATTTTCAATTATCATAGATTTTCCTGCATTATATTTAATAATCGTAACCTTCTAGAAGCATGACCCACACTCCTTGGGTCCCACATGTCATACACCACACCTCACATACATCCCATCACATTATTTCATCCACCAATATGTTTCCACTCACCAGACATCTTTCCACCATCCAACCACCACCACACAACATTATTCTGCGTAAGATCAAAGCAAGGAAGCAAGTGGAAGAGGCACACCCAGGATGGACACCAGGAGTGGGCACCCGCCCACCTACCAAGGGCGCCCGCCCTGATCCCTCTTCCTCCTATAAATAACCACCTTCTACCTCCATCTTCTCCACACAAGCACTCCAGAAAACCACACAAGTATCAGTTTCCAGAAAGAGCTCTTGTAGTTGTTGACGGTCCTTAATGCTCATATTTAACCATCAATTAATCATAGAAAAGGATCCAAATGCAACCAACACCTAGACTTAGGGTTTTATCTGACAGAATTCCACAAGTTTTGGTGTTTGTCTATTTCTGCAGGGGGTTATCAGGAAATATGAAAGAAAGGCCCACACGTCGGGTTTACATAGAGATATTAACGTGCCGCGCAATTTTCTATCATCTAGAAGACTCCAGAAGCCACGGGACCGAAGCGGAAGCCGAGAGGCCTCAGGGACAGGGCGCCCGCCCTAGTCCTGAGGGCGCCCGCCCACCTCTTTCCACCAATCAGGGTGAAGTTCGAGGATCATGCTCCACCGACCTAATACTTCAAGGAAAACCACACGATCAATGTCGGTTTGATCCGACGGCCCAGATTCACTTGAAGGGACTATAAAACCAGACCCCCCTGGCCCCTGGAGATCATACCTCTTCTACAGAATCAAAGTTAGGGTTTCAATTCTTCATCCAAGTAGAGAGGATCCCTCTAGTTCTTCTAGTTCTACCTCTAGTTCATCTAGATCTAGTTCTAGTTCATCTAGTTCTAGTTCTAGTTCTTCTAGTTCTAGTTCTAGTTAGTTCTAGTTGTAATCTAGAAAATAGGGAGAGAGAAGAGGAGAGCGGAGGAGGAGCCGGATCTGTCGGATCTTTCTCAACATTATACTTTTGCAACATCTGGTTCGTTCTTCATCGTTCTCCAGGTTCTTCAATTCATAATTCCTGAGTTCTTTAATTACTTTTATTTACATTCAAGTTATTTATTGGATTCCCGCTTGCATCAAGTGCTCTAGTCTTTATAACGCTAGAGTAGTAATTAATAGATTAGACGTGGTGTTTAGTCTTGCAATTACGTGGAATTGCACCCAATCCTGCGGATTGTTGTGGTAGCCTTAGGGTAGTGACAGCCCTAACGGTCGACGTATTCCACCACGTTCGGATCGGTGTTTGTAGGACCGTAGTCGGAGCTTCCTAGCCCCCTTCTCATCTCTTTCTGTGGTTAGTGTTCTGATGTCCCGAAATAGATAATCTTGAAGTAATTCTTGATTCTTAGATCAATTAGAGAACTCTCAGGAAACTTCCTCTCTTCCCACCAAAAATAATTATATAGTTATCCTTGGGCGATCTTGGATCGTAATTAGTACACTCACGTTCCCTGTGGAAAATCGATACTCTGGAATACTCCCGGGTGAAGGCTACATCGGTATCCGTGCGCTTGCGGATTTTTCTGTTTGCGTTTAAAATACCCAACAAGCTTTCTGGCGGCGTTGCCGGGGAACGGTAGCTATGCTAGTTTCGAACCAAGTCGTCCGTGTATCCTTTTTCTTTTCCTTTTATACCACACTCACCTTACCATTTTCACCACACCACATGGATTTCACTCTAAGCATTAATGAGCATGGAATTTATTTCATAGCCACTTCACTTACTCCATGCTCATATGCAACATCTTCACAATCCATTGGTCTCTCCAATATCACCACATTCAAGATCTCCAACCCCCTCTTCCTTTCTATTTATAAAAACTTTAAAAGGGTGGTTGTCGATGCATATGTCTATAATATATATTGCAGATCTCGTTGAGTTGATCTTGATATAGGTCAGCGTTGGAGGGGAAACCACTTCGCAGACATAAATTAATGGTTTCCCAAGGACAAGCTTAGTGTCCTAAAATAAGCACTGATCAGATCGTAACATGAGCTTTTAATTATTTGCAATATTACCTTGTGTGTTAAGCATATAAGGATAATTGTAAAAACATTCCTTCAGGTATTCTTGTCACTAACCTTTCTAGGATTGGAGCAAGAAGATCGAATGAATGACAAGCACAAGGTATGTCCAACCAATCATCATACAACATTGAATTAAATTCATCCAAACTTGAATTTTGCAAAATTCAAGCTTGGGGGAGTACTTTACATAAAAACATCCTTTGCCATGTTGCTATGTTGGTTGTCCCTACCTTTGAGACATGCTCAATTTGTTAAATACTAGTCACACTACTTCATCTCCACTTGAGTAGATCTCTATAAATGCTTTCATGCTACCTTTATTTGCTTTAGTATATGTCTAGGTTTGGAGTAGTTTCATTTATCTCTTAATTAAGCAAGGTGCTTAGTTTAGGAAAGATGATCTTACTTCCAAAGGATTTTAAATTAAGCATGATGCTTAGGTTAAAATTCCCTCCAAAATCAAATTAGACATGGCGTCTAGGTTGATCTTTGAGCCGATAGTATGCTATAGTAGATATTGGATATTTTGTTGGACTAACCCCTACAGGAAAACTTTCAATATCGACCTGGGAAGTCCTGAGATAAACTCACATTGGAGATAAAGAGAGAGACACATGAAGTTTAACAATTTACACAAGGAAGGCACAAGAGATGATCGATGGAGGGTGCCACAAACACGATGCACAACCGCTAAGAGAGGAAAGCTTCCACAAGGTGATATTGTACCATCACTCTTCAAGTAAGGTAACATCTTAAGGTACTTGACTATCACTTCTATAAGCTTCTCCTTTGTTCTAGTGTTCACATGAATAAAAGAGACAAACATGTATGATTTACAACTCTAGATTAACCAACCCAATCGATTCAATATGTTTAGTCCTTCCACCTTTGTGATTCCACACTCCTAATCATATTAGCTAAAATGTTGCACACTCAATCTTTGGAAGATATAAACAAAACATAAATATAGATAGATTATCTTTCCATAAGGTTGAGCAATCTGATCTAACAAATGTTTTAAATGTTACACTCATGGTCTTATTATCCATCAACTTTGTCTTTCTCACTATGCTTAAGGTTAGAGAGAACAAATACACTTTTGGTTCTGTTGGTGTTTTCCACCAACAGGGCCCATGCACTTGATCTCTGCCTTGTCTCTATGAGCAGGTACACTTTGAGCAAAATATGAAGGACTTTTATAACTCCCAGACTCCACCAAGTGAAGAACCTAGATCTACGAGCACAAACACACTGGAGATACTAGACACTCAGGCAATCACTGCCCTGAGATGCTTGAGGATGTAACTACTGGAGTAACCCTGTTGTGGAAGTAATTACTGACCTTCTGCCGGTTAAGAGATACAATCCAGGACATCCCGTCATCCCGATCTCCATCGGCATGGTGGACTTCCCAGAAGCACTCTGCGACTTTGGCTCCAGCGTCAACATTATGCCCAGGGTACTCTAAGAAAAATTCTTTACACATCCTTTATCAGAAACAACCATGGGTTTGCAGCTTGCAGACCGTACACTAAGTTTCCCAAAAGGAATATTGAAGAACCTCTGTATACGAGTTGGTACCTTGTACGCCCCAGCAGACTTCATGGTGATAGAGACTGGTACTGATGAGAGGGCACCCATCCTAGGGAGGCCATTCCTGAACACCTCAGGAGCTGTCATCTACGCTAGTGCTGCCAAGATCAGTTTCTACATCAAGGGGAGGAAGGAGACGTTTTCCTTCAAGAACAAGACTACACAAATCTTAGAGCAATCCTGACATGAAACAAGGAAAGGACCAACAGGAGGAACAAGAACAAGCAAATGTGGACCGAGTCAGCTAAGATGGTCACTGCAGTTCAAGGAGGTCAAGATCATCGACTTAAGTCACCATCCCTGACCAAAAAGGATGACCCAGCTCCTGCATGGAACCATGCATCTACAACCAAAATACATTCAGCTCCAGATGATTTTAAGGTTATTGTCATGGGAGAAGATGAGTACAATCCACCCGTCATCCTTGGAAGACCGTTCCTCAACACCGTTAAAGCAATCATCTACATTGGAACCGGAGAAGTCCACATGCACTTCCCCTCTGAGAAGGTACGCCGCTATTTTACTGACCCTAACCATATAGTTGAAGACTCTAAGCAGGACAGGACAAGAAGAAGACGACGCAACCGCAATCAGAGAAGGCAAATCATCAAGGACGGATGGGTAGACTATGAAGGAGAAGTTGTAAGGTCTGAAGACATACAACTTGAATAGAACTGTCCTGAGGAGACCGTAGCACCGAGTCAGGTGTGGAGAGAGAAGATAGTTATACATGAAGACCAGGCGCTGCCGGAACCACCGACTACGCCATCTAGCGAATCCCAGGACGAATGAGAAAACGGAGAGTCCCGTTCGGAGGATTTAAAAACACCGAACGCCTTGCCAAGAGGTAAACTTGGTAGTTATCTTTTCCTTTCAATTATTTTAAAATAGTTTACTTAGTCAGGTTTATATCATCTTGAAAAGAAAATAAAAATGTTAAAAATAGTAAGCCCCATGTGAGTATGCTCATGGCATAAAACCCATAAGTACATTCACTGTGGTGGCATAAAAATAAAATAAATATATTCCTGTCCTATAAAAATGAAAATATAAAAATAAATTTATGATCCTACTAAAGAGAGTAACATTTATTGAGGAGGCTCAACATGATAAAGGCTAGGTATTTACGCTAACCCTTAACCAGTTCCACAAAGCTTTGTTGTCTATTTGAGCTCCACAGAATTCAAGGATCAAAGAAGACTACCAGACGGAGGACATCCTACTCACTGTCAAGGTGCTGCCGACATTCAAATACACCTCCGCCACCTGCTAGCTACATCAGAAGAAATTATGTCAAAATCCAGCTTGGGGAAGAGCACCCTCATTTATCCAGCTAAGTATTCTACTCACGTTTATACTTTACTCTAATAATAAAAAGATGCATAATCATAAAAACCCAAATAAAGATTTTGTGCTTATATATATATATATCTTTGCTTAGCTTGCTAAATAAATAAATAAATAAAGTTTGCTATGAACCCTCATGATAAGCTCTCACATGGAAAGATGAATAGTTGCTCTGCCATGACTAGTTCTCAAAATTGAAATCTCTCTCAAGTTTAGGCATCACTGTTATTAATTAAGATTTGCTCTAAACCTAAACTTGTGGGAAGAGTACTTGATCTAAAGTCTAAGTCGTTAACGGATATGATATGGGAAGGTTGAGCTGCTGTTTATCTGTTCCTAGAGATGCTAGAATTCTGGAGAATTTTATCTTTGAAAATCTTTAAAATGTTGCATGATGAGTTCCTGTATGATGAGAGTTTAAATTCCTACCACAGCCATATATACATGCTTACTAGACTTTGAGCCACACATTTACTTTTTACTGCTTATGAGCATTGAGTGTGGTCAAGCTGTGTAGACCCTTAGGAGCTTGTCATGTGGTTAAAATCAAGATTCACTTGCACATTCACTCACACATGCTACTTCTACTCCAGAAGTACCATCCACATATATCCATCCATTTCCATCTCCAGAACCACCAAAAAATATTCTACTCCTAATCCGGGAGAGAATAGCCAAAAACATTCTCCTATTTCTGTTTTTCCCTGTGAAAAAAAAATGCTCAAGTTATCTTGGTTACTACCACTTGCTACATTATTTCAAGAGATGAGTGCTCTAAAAAAACAAAAAAAAAGAGAAAAAAAAAGATACGAGGAAATAAAAAGGGGCAAGTGCCCGGAACCTCGAAAGAAAAGAAAAAGTGAGACGAGAGGTAAAAATGGACAAGTGTCCGACAGTAGAATTAGGGGTACAAGATACCCACTTGAGAGAAAAGAAAAAAAATATAGAGCATTTCATTCTCTTCAAAAAGTTTCAAAAGTGCAAGAAAGGTATGTATCCCCTCAAAAGAGCATAAGTAGAATTAGACTTTCACCATTGTTAACACCATCATCACCATACACCATTCATTCGCCACACATTCACATCTTGATTTGACTTATTGACTTGTTCTTTTGGATCCATGGTTTGACTATGCAATAAATGTCTTGTAAGTATGTATTAGCTGTCTCCCACCTATGAGCTCCAGATATCAAAAGCCTTATTAGAGTAGGGTGAGAGAGAAGGCAATGTCACTATGCCTTATACCACAAATACCACATACTTTGAGAGAAGGCATATACCATTACTACCTTGGTAAGGATCCAGAAATACCACAAAAGAGAGACTAGAGAGAGTCATACAAGGAATCTCTGAGTTTTATTTGAAAATCTGCAAAAACTCCAGAGCTATAGTTAATCGAAGAACAAGAGACATGGTGTTTGACTAGACTGTTCTATCTTTTAACTACTCAAGACAGAAGTGACGGTTACAAGTCCCATGGTGAAAGGTAAATGAGTAAGTTTTAAGTCTTAACAGTTTACTCTAACCAGAGATGAGATCTTGTTTAAACGCATGTGTATCTTTAAGTTATGAAACCACTGCAGAAACTCTTGAGTTCATCTTTGCTCAGGGACGAGCAAAGGTTAAGCTTGGGGGAGCTTGTTGACGGTCCTTAATGCTCATATTTAACCATCAATTAATCATAGAAAAGGATCCAAATGCAACCAACACCTAGACTTAGGGTTTTATCTGACAGAATTCCACAAGTTTTGGTGTTTGTCTATTTCTGCAGGGGGTTATCAGGAAATATGAAAGAAAGGCCCACACGTCGGGTTTACATAGAGATATTAACGTGCCGCGCAATTTTCTATCATCTAGAAGACTCCAGAAGCCACGGGACCGAAGCGGAAGCCGAGAGGCCTCAGGGACAGGGCGCCCGCCCTAGTCCTGAGGGCGCCCGCCCACCTCTTTCCACCAATCAGGGTGAAGTTCGAGGATCATGCTCCACCGACCTAATACTTCAAGGAAAACCACACGATCAATGTCGGTTTGATCCGACGGCCCAGATTCACTTGAAGGGACTATAAAACCAGACCCCCCTGGCCCCTGGAGATCATACCTCTTCTACAGAATCAAAGTTAGGGTTTCAATTCTTCATCCAAGTAGAGAGGATCCCTCTAGTTCTTCTAGTTCTACCTCTAGTTCATCTAGATCTAGTTCTAGTTCATCTAGTTCTAGTTCTAGTTCTTCTAGTTCTAGTTCTAGTTAGTTCTAGTTGTAATCTAGAAAATAGGGAGAGAGAAGAGGAGAGCGGAGGAGGAGCCGGATCTGTCGGATCTTTCTCAACATTATACTTTTGCAACATCTGGTTCGTTCTTCATCGTTCTCCAGGTTCTTCAATTCATAATTCCTGAGTTCTTTAATTACTTTTATTTACATTCAAGTTATTTATTGGATTCCCGCTTGCATCAAGTGCTCTAGTCTTTATAACGCTAGAGTAGTAATTAATAGATTAGACGTGGTGTTTAGTCTTGCAATTACCTGGAATTGCACCCAATCCTGCGGATTGTTGTGGTAGCCTTAGGGTAGTGACAGCCCTAACGGTCGACGTATTCCTCCACGTTCGGATCGGTGTTTGTAGGACCGTAGTCGGAGCTTCCTAGCCCCCTTCTCATCTCTTTCTGTGGTTAGTGTTCTGATGTCCCGAAATAGATAATCTTGAAGTAATTCTTGATTCTTAGATCAATTAGAGAACTCTCAGGAAACTTCCTCTCTTCCCACCAAAAATAATTATATAGTTATCCTTGGGCGATCTTGGATCGTAATTAGTACACTCACGTTCCCTGTGGAAAATCGATACTCTGGAATACTCCCGGGTGAAGGCTACATCGGTATCCGTGCGCTTGCGTATTTTTCTGTTTGCGTTTAAAATACCCAACAGTAGTGAAGAGAGAAAAGAGTAGAGAGAAAGAGAAGAGTGGAAGAGAAGGTTGGGAGTTCTTTTGAGAGAGTGAGTATCACTTAGCAAGCAGTGATCCCGCTGTCTAAGCAGAAGTAAAAGTTGTTAGGGGGAGGTTCTGCTAAAATAGAAACTTATCTTGAACGACTAACCCCTGGACTACTGATATTTCGGATAGCTGACCACTAACATTTTCTCTCACAATTTTCCACTAGTTGTGTTTTTGCCAACTTTTGTTTGCAGGATGTTTAAGAAGGTGAAGAATGCAGGAAAGGCTATCAAGAACCTTGGTACAAGGAGTTCATCCCGACACTCCTCACAGCCATCAGAGATGAGCGTCGACCCGACACCCACACAAGCTCCATCATCTTCATCAGGTCAACAAGTTAAGGTCCTTCTCAAGATAGGAGACCTTGGACTGAAGACTCGAAGAGAGAAGGAAGTCTATCAGCAGTTGAAGAACAAAGATTTCATTCACACCCCTACTATCGATCCAATCTTACTACAAGAAACAGGTATGGACACTGAATTTGACTTAATTTTCCAGATGTTAGGTTGGATAAATTTTTGGAATATAACTAAGCTGGGTTCTCGTCTTCTCACCCTCGAATTTCTTTGCACTTTACAATACTATGAGGGGGGAATTGTTTTTCGGATGTTTAAACAAGAAATTATGTTATCTTGGAGAGAACTGAGCGACCATCTTGGTTTCTCTTCAAGATGCATCCTGAACATTGACTCCGATTTACCCAATTTTGAGAGACACCAGTTTTGGAGAGAAATATCTAGAGATAATTTTTACAGTCAAGCCCGAACCAGTGACATGGAACACCCCACTCTTAGGATGTTCCACAAATGGCTTAGGTACAATCTTTTCTATCGTGATGATATTAGGAAAGTAAGAGTAGGAGATTTACAACTTTTATATGCTTCTATTAATAAAGTACCCACTTCACCTGTTACACTATTAGTTTCACATTGGCTTAGTATACCTAGTCTTCAGGGACCAGTAGGATGTACTTCACTTATCACTCGTCTAGCTTCTAATCTTCACTTACTAGAAAACTAATCGTTGGATTTCATAGAAGAATTAAGAATTTATCATGGCTATGACACATTTAGACAAGCTCGGATGTTAAAAAAAGAGGGAAATATAATGTATATGCTATATGATGATAAAGGCAAGATTCGGTTACCTAACCCGAACCTTGGCCTCTACGTTGTGCCAAACTTTTTGATTGAGATTGCAGCAACACCAGTGAACCAGAGAACTCCATAGCGAGTGGCTTCTGAAAGGATAACCACTCACCGAGAACGCACCTGGTATGGAGCTGACCGCACCTGCATTATTGCGATTACAACCCTCGAGTCCTTCGAGACCCATGGGTTCGACATGCGCAACCACAAGAGCCAACAGAGGAGACATGGCCGGAGAGCCAAGATCACCAGTGGACAAACCCGCCTTTCCATACGGGCAGGTATTCCACTGATCCATATGGAGCTTCAGGATCCAGACCTCCGCCCCAATTTGATGCAGGACGATACTCCGACGCCTCCTACGCTTTCACGGATGACTACTATCAAGAGGCCGGTGCTTTCTTCACTCGTACCGACAACACCCTCCTCGACATCCAGAACACGCAAGCAGAACATGGAAGACTCATGGAAGAACAACAAAAATGGAACCAGGACCATGCAGCTGCAGTAGAAGAGCTGAGACAAGATACAACAACAATGAACGACAACATTACAACCATGATGCGGTTCTGGAACATCGGGTAAGACCGACGGCAACATCCAGCTTGGGGGAGTTCCTCCCAAATTTATCAAGTAAGTTTTTATTTGCTCTTCTTATTTATTCTATTCTGTCTTAGTATTTAATTTATCTTAAAAGGAAAAACTTAGAAAACTAAATAAATATTTTCTTGCTTTAATTCACTACACTTTAATAAACATGAAAACAAAATAAAAAGAGTGTGTAGATAAGTGTGCTTTATTTTCCTGCTAAGTTTAATCTCTAGAAAAATAAAAAGACCAAAAAGATGCATGATGGAAATGATGAACAAGTTTGAGCTTTTATATTAGAGATCTTCCAGGAATTACCAAAACTGAAATTACTATCTTTGGGAAGCATAAAACTAAAGTCTAGGTAAGAGAAAGGCATAATACAAAGTTTGAGCTGCTGTTTATCTTCTTTCTACTACACTAAGTTCTGGAGATTTATTTTGAAAACTTACAAATCACATGATGAGTTCCTAGCATAACAAAACTACCTACCACAGCCATATTTGCTATAACATCTTTTACTATATTCACATTGAGTTTGATCGAGCTGTGTTGACCCTTAGGAGCTTTTCATGTGGTTAAATTAAGATATTCACTTGCACACATCTACCACAGCATTCATCACCAATCATTAAAATTGCTAAAAATATTATCACTCACTGTCCCGAATATTGTTATTCTCTCTCTCTAAAAAGATTCAATGCAGAAGAGGCATGGGTTATGCAAAAATATGCGAGGAAATAAAAAGGGGCAAGTGCCCGGAACCTCGATAAAGAAAAAAAAAGAGTGAGACAAGAGGTAAAAATGGACAAGTGTCCGAAGTAGAATTAGGGGTACAAAGATGCCCACTTGAGTGGAAAAAATGGACAAGTGTCCGATAGTAGAATTAGGGGTATCTACTACCCACCTGAAAAAAAAGAGAAGAAAAAGATAGCCCATGTTCTCCCAAAGCAAAGATCAAAGAGGAGAGATAGCAATATGAGGAGCAATGAGAAGTAAGTCTTATTATCTCCATCACTATCATTTACTCCATCACACATGCACATCTTGATTTAATTATATGCTGAGTTCCTTTGGATCCATGGCTCGATTAGACAATATATGTATGATCTGTTTTTTCACTCCTATGAGCTCCACTTAAACATTCCATTAGCTATAGGTAAGTGACATTATGATAAGGATCCACAAATACCACATATAGAGAGACTTGAGAGAATCATTGCTGGGAACTCTGAGTTTTATTTTGAAAACTTATGAAAAACTCTGGAACAAAGGGGAAGTATAGACAGGAGGGATAGTGCTTGACTTAACTATTTTGTCTTTCGATTACTTAAGACTTAAGTGTAGGTTCTAAACTCCATAACACTTCACTCTAATCTGGAAGAATTTTATGTAAAAGCATGTGTGCCTGTCAGGAAAGAAAACATCGAAGCAACTCCTGATCCGTCTGAGTTTAGCTGTTTGCTCAGGGACGAGCAAAGGGTAAGCTTGGGGGAGTTTGTTGACGGTCCTTAAGTACTAAAATTAATAATCAAATAAACATGAAAAGGATCAATATGAAACAAACATCTAGAATTAGGGTTTTATCTGACAGAATTCCACGAGTTTTGGTGTTTATCTATTTCTGCAGGGGTTTATCAGAGAATATGGAGAGAAAGCTCACATGTCATGTTTACAACGAGATAATTACGTGCCGGGCAATTTTCCTCAATCTAGAAGAGTCCAGAAGCCACGGGAACGAACGAGAAGGGATTCGGGCTCGGGGGCAGGGCGGCCGCCCACCCCCCTTGGGCGCCCGCCCAGGGTTGGATCCCAAACAGGACTCTGCTTCGGGGAAAGACTCCACCGACCTAAAGGATCAATCTAAACCATACAATCTATGTCGGTTTGATCCAATGGCTCACGTTCACTTGAGGGGACTATAAAACCAGACCCCCTGGCCCCTGGAGGAGGAGAGGAGAAATCATTATTCAGAGGTAGCCATCAAAGTTAGGGTTTAGAGCTTCTCTCCCACAGAGAATCAGAATTAGCTACTCCCTAATCCTTTAAGTTTAGAGGTTTGATTAGATAGCAATTAGAGAAGTAGAGCACTACGCTCTGGATTCGGATCTTCGGTAATAAAGATTGGTATTATTCATATCTTTCTCTAATTCTATTGTTCTAATTGCATTATGTCTCTAATTATTATGTTCTTAGTTTGCTCTAGTTCTATATTTGATATAGTTCTAATTGATAATGAGTTTATGTATAAGTTTGCAAAGCGCTTAGCTCTTGACGCGAGGGAGTTAGGTGATAGATCACATGTGAGCGTGGTGCTTAGATGTTATTTATCTGCAAATGTATCCTATTGGCCGGGTCGTGTGGTAGTTCGCGATAGTGACAGCTTCGTTGATTCTTATATAGTCCACCCTCCGTTGATAGGACAGGCAGAACCGGTATTGTGGAGTAAGTCATGCGATGCTCTGATTTACTTTATCAATGTTCCTTATACATGAATGAAGAGTCTTTTATGCTATATATGATCTTGTAGATAACTAGAGTAGATTATGACTTAGTAGTTAGTAGATAACTTAGAATCCATTCTCTAGCTAATCCGACATCACCTACATATATGAGGAGTTGTCTATTTTCTAATCGCTGTGTTATCTACCCATGAACTTATAATTCATTATCATTATCTTTATGGTTTACCCCCTGCTAAAGTATGTGACTGTGTGACGAGTTTCTCATTAGTAATCATGTTCTTGCAAGTTTATCTCTAGTCTATGCCTTGATAGATTTTACCCCTTGATTTAATTTCATCTTCATGAGATCCCTTGAAGCAAAATTATAAATAACGATACCTGGAATACTTATCCTGGTGAAATGCTACACTGAGGTGTTTTATCTGTGTGCTTGCGGATAGAATAGATTATTTTCTAGAGAGCCTTTACATTTATAAATACCTTTGTACACTCTGGCGCCATGCTAGGGATGACAACCTAGTATCTAAGTGGTGTTAGCTAGTGTCAACACCCAAGAAGGGGGCGCGGGGGAGGTTTTGGGCCGAAAGGCCGAATAGAGAGAAAGGGGGAGAAAGAAATTCCTTTTCCTTTTCTTTTTATACCAAATTTTCCAATTGAGATTTTGAGCAGGAAAAGAAAATAAATAAATCATTTTGTTTTCCAATCAATCATCACAAAAGAAATGCTCCGGCATGAATGCAACAAAAAATTATTATTCTAAACTTATATTAAATTTTAATTTCTCTAAATTTATTTATTTTTCTATATTGAAAATGCTCACAAAATAAACTCATTTAAATTCATTCCATCTATTTAAAAGAAATAAAATTTTGGGTGTTACAATTCTACCCCCCTAAAAATAATCTCGTCCTCGAGATTGAGACGGTGCTTACTCAAAGAGGTATGGATAAGATTGTCTCAGCTCATCTTCTCTTTCCCAAGTGGCTTCTTCTTCTTTATATCGGTGCCACTGCACTTTGCACATCTTTATAACCCGACTCCGGGTGACTCTTTCCGCTGTTTCTAAGATCTTGATTGGATATTCCTCATAAGTTAGATCTCCTTCAACTGTGAGTTCCTCCATTGGAATTTGTTCCTCAGGCACTCGCAAACATTTCTTCAGTTGCGACACATGGAACACATTGTGAATACCCGACATACTCGCTGGCAACTCTAACTGATAGGCCACTTCTCCACGTCTCCTAAGAATTCTGAACGGTCCAACGTACCTCGGTGCCAATTTACCCTTCATATTAAACCTCCTGACACTTCTCATAGGTGACACCTTCAAGTACACATAGTCGCCTATCTCGAATGCCAAATCTCTTCTTCTAATATCCGCATAACTCTTTTGCCGAGACTGAGCTACTCTCAAGTTGTCCCGTATTTTCCGCACTTTTTCCTCTGCATCTCTAAGAACATCAGGTCCAAATACTTGACTCTCACCAGTTTGATTCCAAAACAAAGGTGTTCTACATTTCCGCCCATACAATGCTTCAAATGGTGCCATATCGAGACTTTTCTGGTAACTATTATTATATGAGAATTCATCATATGGTAAACTAGTGTCCCAACTGGTACCATACTGTAACGCACATGCTCTCAACATGTCTTCTAGAATCTGATTTACTCTTTCAGTCTGCCCATCGGTTTGGGGATGATACGCGGAACTAAAGTTCAACTTTGTTCCCAATGATTCATGTACTTTATGCCAAAACTGAGATGTGAACTGTGTACCCCGATCAGACACGATCTTCTTCGGAACTCCGTGCAGACTCACGATTCTATCCATATATAATTTTGCCAACTTTGCACCATCATAGTTGGTCTTAACGGGCAAAAAGTGAGCAACTTTAGTGAGTCGATCCACTATTACCCAAATTGAATCATACCCACGTTGAGTGCGGGGCAATCCAGTGATGAAATCCATACCTACTTCTTCCCATTTCCATTCAGGCACTTGCATTGGTTGCAACAACCCTGCAGGTCTTTGGTGCTCGGCTTTCACCCTCTGACAAGTATCACATAACGCTACATACTCTGCCACATCTCTCTTTAATCCATACCACCAGTATTTTTCTTTAAGATCTAGATACATCTTGGTGCTTCCGGGCTGAATTGAATATGCAGAGTCATGTGCTTCCCGCAGGATTGCATCTCGGATGGATTTTACTTCGGGCACACATATTCTCTTCCCAAACCATAGTGTACCATTTTCATCTAAGCTGAAACCCGGTGCTTTTCCAAGCACTACATTCTCTGAAATTTCTTTTAATTTCTCATCCTCCAACTGACCTTTGCGGATTTCTTGGTCTAGGGTGGGCTCCAACTCCAATTCAACAGTGTTGTTCACTAAACCCAAATTGAGATGCTCTATTTCAGCTAGCAACTCTGTGGGAATGAAGGTCAATTGCAGCCCATTGGCATAGCTCTTTCGGCTAAGTGCATCGGCAACAACGTTTGCCTTCCCGGGATGGTAATGCACTTCCATGTCATAATCCTTTATTAATTCTAGCCAGCGGCGTTGCCTTAGGTTCAGATCCGACTGTGTGAAAATATACTTCAAACTTTTGTGATCCGTATAAATATCACACTTGTGTCCAATTAGATAATGTCTCCAAATTTTTAGAGCATGAACCACGGCAGCTAGCTCCAAATCATGAGTAGGATAGTTCAGCTCATGCTTTCTCAACTGCCTGGATGCATAGGCCACCACTCTTCCTTCTTGCATAAGCACACATCCAAGGCCTAGGCGAGATGCATCGCAATAAATAGAGAAGGTTTTGCTCAGATCTGGTAAGGTCAACACTAGGGCTGTGGTCAACCTTTTCTTTAGCTCCTCAAAATTTTCTTGGCACTTATCTGACCAAATAAATTTGGCACTCTTCTCAAGAAGGGCTGTCATGGGCTTTGCTAACTTAGAGAAGCCTTCAATAAATATCCTATAATAACCAGCTAGTCCCAAAAAGCTACGGATCTCACTAGCATTAGTTGGAGGCTTCCAATTTAGCAAATCCTGCACTTTGCTGGGGTCTACGGCTATTCCACCGTTAGAGACCACATGTCCCAGAAATGAGACCTTATTCAACCAAAACTCACACTTGCTTTTCTTGGCATATAATTTATTCTCTCTAAGCTTTTGCAAGACCAGTCTCAAGTGTTCAGCATGTTCTTCTTTGGTTTTGGAGAAGATTAATATATCATCAATGAATACTACCACAAACTTATCCAAATACTCCATGAACACCTTGTTCATCATATACATGAAGTATGCAGGTGCATTGGTCAACCCAAATGACATGATTGTATACTCATACAAGCCATACCTTGTGGTAAAAGTTGTCTTAGGTATGTCAGTTGCACGGATTTTCAACTGGTGATAGCCAGATCGGAGGTCAATTTTGGAGAACACACACTCCTTTCAGTTGGTCAAATAAGTCATCTATTCTAGGCAGCGGGTACTTGTTTTTAATAGTGACTTCATTTAATGACTGATAATCCACACACATCCTCCTAGTGCCATCTTTCTTATCAACAAAGATTACCGGCGCACCCCAGGGTGAAGAACTAGGACGAATAAACCCTTTTTCTTGCAATTCCTTAAGCTGTTTCTTAAGTTCCTCTAATTCATTTACCCCCATTCTATATGGTCTTTTTGCTATGGGTGCAGTTCCAGGTAAAAGCTCAATAAGAAATTCAATGTCTCGGTCTGGTGGCATACCTGGCAACTCGTCCGGGAACACATCGGGGAACTCGTCCACCACCTGGTCTTCTTGATTACCACCACTCAACTGATTCACTGTAGCAGTCGGCTGAGGCTGCACTGCCACATCCACACTTATTCTATCCCCACCTGGTGATGTCACCACCACAGACTTCTCCTGACACTAAATTACTGCCCCATGCTGCTTCATCCAATCCATTCCAAGTATGAGGTCAATTCCCATGGTTCTTAGCACAATAGGTTTCACCTTGAAATCTACCTCCCTTAAGGATCTACTAGTGGAGGGGCTCCAGTAATTAGCTGGCATGGTGCCTCCCGGTGAATTTACTAGCATAGAATTTTTCAGTGCACAAAGTGGGATGCTATGCACTCTAACAAAAGCTTGGAAGATAAAAGAATGTGAAGCACCAGAATCAAACAGTACTGTAGCAGGGATGGAGTTGATGTTGAACGTACCCATCATAACCTCATGTGCTTCCTGAGCTGTGTCAGTGGACACATGGTTCACTTTCCCAGAGAACGGAGGTCGAGCAGACCTCGATTGTTGTTCTGGTTTTGCTGAGCTGGTGGATTCTGCTTCTTGGGGCACTGGTATGCATAGTGTCCCACCTCTCCGTAGCGGTAGCAGGCATTGGGATTTCCGCTGGGTGCTGCACTCTTGCCAGGAGCATTGTTGGGCACTCCTTGGCGTGGTGCCTGGTTGCTGACCTGTTGCTGGGGGCGTTGCTGATTCTGGTTGCCATACTGCTGCTGGGGACGTTGTTGGTTTTGATGGCTATGCTGCTGGTGGTACTGGGGACGCTGTGGAAACTGACCACGGTTCCACTGATTCGGCGGTCCTTGACTGCACTGAGGGAATCCCTGCTGAGGATATGCACGTGGGCGAGTGTTGCTGCCCAATGGTTGCCCCTGGAGCTTTCTCTTCTTTGCATCCATCTCCTTGCGCTTGTTGTCGATGACAATAGCGCGGTTCACCAATTCTTGGAAACAAGGGTAAGTGTTGCTCATCAGCTGCAGCTGCAGTCCATCATACAGACCCTTCAGGAAGAGACGCTGCTTGTCAGAGTCCCTGGCCACCTCATATGGAGCATATCGTGACAGTTGAGCAAACTTGTCACGATATTCGCTGACTGACATCGATCCCTGCTTGAGAGACCGGAACTCTTCCACTTTCAGTTCTATCAGGCCCTCTAGAATATGATGGGACCTGAACCCTTCTGTAAACTCCTTCCAGGTGACTGGCGGAGCATTGTTCGGGCGTCCATATTGATAGGACTCCCACCACTCCTGTGCAGGTCCTTGCAGTTGGCCTGAGGCGTACAACACTTTCTCCAGGTCGCTGCATTGGGCTATGTTCAGCTGCTTCTCGACTGCTTTTAACCAGTCGTCTGCCTCCAGTGGATCAGAGGCATGGGTGAACACCGGGGGACGTCCTTTCAAGAACTCCCCACGCTTGTCACGGACTTGAACCGGCGGGGGTGCTGCTACTGGTTCATTGTTCATACAGTTCATCATGGCTTGCATCAGATTAGCCTGCATACCCATGAGCTGCTCAATAGTCATCGGCGGCGGTGGTGGTGGTGGATTCTCAGGTACACCACGTCCACGGCCACGACCACGGCCACGGCCACGTCCACGACCAGCGGCTGCTCCTTCGGCGTCCATCTGCTTCCAACAAAGATTCACGGCTTTTAGTGATCTTCCAAAATAATTATTCATCGCTTATAATGAATAAAAACAAGTCTAGCAGTTTTCTGGACACGTTTCAAACTCAGCAGATTACTAATCTGTGCTTATCTCAGAATCTATAGATCCATTAGGAACATGGTATACATCGTTGGAAAGGTTAAGAAATTCTCTACAAACTTTATTCAGACCACATTTACTGATTCCATCAGTAACATAATCAAAATTGTGGTTTATCAGGTTCTGCTCTGGTGCTCAGTCTGCGCAGGTGCAGCAGATTAAAACGGACATATCTCACAGATCCGAACAGATAATATGGTGATTCCAGTTGGAGATGAAAGATATACAAGTCTAGTTTTCATCATAAAAATTTTGTAATTTTTGACTGAACCGATAATGAGATACTGAATAAACATCACAGACTGCTCCAGAAACAGCATGACTGAGACAAGATAAAGGAACCCAACCTCGAATTTAAACAACATTTACTTCTAAGATTAAGGTTTAGAAACATACGGACATGCCCACATGTTCCCACAATCAAACAAAACTCCAAATCATAATTGTTCATCAACACAAACAACAACACACTAAAATTCACATGCCACACATTACTGAAATACTCGTGCTAGCGTCTAACTAGAAAATACTGGGAAATCTAGGGAGCTCTATCCTACAGAACGAATTTGCGGGGCTTCTTCTTGTAGATGGGTGGCTGTCCAAGTTGACCACGCAGCTCATCCACCTGGCGCTGGAGGCGCTTCTCCGCCTGCTGTGCAACACGCAGCTCCTACCTCAGTGCCACATTCATCTCCTGAATGGCACTGACGTGTCTCACAGTCGTATCCAGGGTAGGGTCACCGGCAGGAGGTGCCAGGACATGCCATGTCCTGCCATCTGGGTCGTTGCGGGGAAGGAACCGGTACCTATCCTCCTGCATGTCCTCAAAACGGCGGCCATAGTAGTGAAAGTACGCGGCCTGAGCTGCATCCTCCTTGCTCTCGTAGGCGGAAGCACGTCTAACCCTGCTCTCGTGGATGGACTCCACCTCGTCCGAGTTGTCGACGTTGTTCCGAGCTGTGATGATCACCTCGGCCTTCCAGTAGGTGTTCTCCAACGCGTGCTTGTGCTCCGAACAAAGATAGCGGACGGTGGCAGCAAACTCCGGGTAGTAGCTCGCCAACACACCCGTGAGGAGAGTGTGGTAGTGAGCATCCTCGTCAGCCTCCATGAACTTGTTCCTGGAGGTCCATCCCATCTCCGGAACAACCTGTGGGTACTGAGGTGTCGGTGCTGAACCCGTCGACGCGTGGGGTGCAGGCGCAGGTGGTGCAGGTGGAACTGGAGCGGCAGCCTGCGGGATCGGTACCGCCACTGGTGTAGGAGCTGAAGGTGTAGGCGTAGGGGACCCCGTGTCCATAGGCTCCTCCTTCTCGCCGCCACCAGAGGCGACGACCTCGGGCTCAGGTACAGGTGCTGGTACAGGTGCAGGTACTGGAGCTTGTGCTGGTGCAACTGGCGGAGCACGGGCGGTGATGAAGAGGGCACGGTACGCTGCTGCGCTGCGACGAGGCATCTATAAATTTTATTTTAAGAATTAGAATCAATATATTTACATAAATAGAACAGTGGGTAAGAATATATAATTTTAATAAAATAACAAGAAAGTAAAGTAAGCAGTGAAATAAATAAAGCGAAAATAAAAACCCTAAAATCGATTGTTTCTACCTAGGTTTGCGTCCTACAGTCAGCCTTGCTTTGATACCAATTTGTCACACCCAAATTTAAGGATAAATTTGAGTACAATAATCTCATGTGCGCCACAGGAATAGTCTCGCACACAAGTCGACAAATTACAAATGTATCATCACAAGTGTCTTACATAACGTTATTACAACACAAATATATCAAAGTCTGCGACAAACGGAAAATATGACTCATAACTAGCTATATGATAACTCCAACACAGGGACGACCGACTGGGGGATCGCCAACCTAGAAGTCCTCCGGGAATTTCTCGTAGTAGCTGTCATCTGTTACCCATCCGGGATTTTGTCCAAAAAGAAATATAAAGACAAGCGTGAGTACATCTCGTACTCCGCAAGCATAACATAGGATTTTATGCGGCTCAAAAAGGTCAGACACTGGCTACTGCAGTTAGCATTTTAATTGGTCAAGGTTTTAATCCTATTTAATCACCAGTTATGCTTAAGCTCCCAATTAACCCAAATGAGCACATGATAATAACACCGTTAACCTTCACGGCTAACATCATCACCATCACGGTTAAACCACATTAATCATCACGATCAATGCGTCAGATTTTCATAAGTTATTTCCCATAACCATCCACACCCAACTATTCCGTAAGGGTCGAAGGCCGCTCATGTCCGAGAGCACGGCTAGTATACCAGTTTGATCAAACTCTGCGCAGAGGTGTGCACTTTTCCCGTAAGTCGTGTTACCCATATGCCTGGGGTTTGCAAGACCCACTAACACTGCCAAGGTGAGCGGGCAGGGAACACTATGAAGCCTTCCATAGGCCACGTCTAACTAGTTAGGGCCGCGAGGTTTCCTCGGCAGACAGATATAGAGAACCCCCTTTCCTATGGCACATTTCCATCACGGCTATACACATAGGAACAGAAGCAGTTCTATACCCAAAGTGGCAAGCCCCTCTTGCGCCCTTTCGGGTAACCTCTAACCAGCTAGATGAGATCCTATTACTGAGCTAAAGTTAGAGCCATGTAACCATCACGGTTGCACTGTATGTCCCGGATAGTCGCTTACAGAGAAGTCCTTACGGAGGGTCTAGGTCAACCTGACCGAAGTCAATTGCACCATAGCCCTTTTCTCAACATTTGTCATCATATTCATTAAAGTTAGAGTGATAATAAAGTCTCAATTAATGAAAGCACTAGCAAAGCTACCCACATGCATTCTACCCATAGGTGTCATAAATATATAGTTAGGTAGCTAGGATGTCCTTAGGGTTTACCAAATTAGACACATGCAGATGCGTAATTAATTAAGTGAAATAGGTGTACAAGGGAAACTCATGTTATACTTGTCTTCGGTGAAGGGGAACTGCTGCTGGTCCTGCTGCTCCTCCAAGTAAAATGGATCACCCACGGACACGTCACCGTCTGCGCTCGATCGGTACCACACAACAACACGCATCCAGGTTCATTCATATAAGCAAACAATCATTTAATTAGAACAGTACACCAACAGATCACAAATGAAATAAAATATTTAAAAACAGAACCTACGTTTCGCTACGATCACATAGATACGAAGATTACGAAAATCAGAGCTAAAACGACCAAGTTACGACTTTTCGGCGATTTCCTATAGGCCTTTAATTAATTAAACCTAACCCTGAAAATAAAAAGTGGCAAACTACAGAAACAGTAGTACTATCATGTAGAGAATTTAAATATGAATCTAACGCAATTCGAACGGGTCAAATCGGAGCTATAACGAATATTTTATGGCCAAAACAAGTTCAGTGGCATTTCTGTAATTTCCTGAAAGCGTATTTTGTCCTAACCGACGGATAATACGCTTTCTAAAAGACAAAACGTATTTCACCCGAAGGCGCTAAGGACCGCGGCTCGAATCCTAAAATCTAGGGGGTTTCTTAAGCAAAATTCACCCACGAAGGGGTACGGTGCATCCAGGGCCGTTGATCTCCCGATGGACGTCCGGGATTAGAAAGGGGGGGAAAGGGGAGAGAGAAAGGGCCGGTCGCCGGAGGGGAAGGGGATGGCGGCGGCGCTGCCATTGCTGGCCGGCCCAAGCTCGCCGGCGAAACTCGATAGGGCGCTACGGGGCGTGGTTTTGCGAACCGAAACTACCGGGAGATTGAGGAGGGCAAGGGGGATTCGCCCCGGGCTACGACGCGGCCGGGGAACGCCCGAGAGGCCCGCGCCATGGCCGGCCACGACGAACTACTCTGGTGATCGCGGCCGGGGCGCTAGAGGGCCTCGTTTTGCTCAGCAAAAGAACGGGGAGGGAGCGGGGAAGAAGACGAAGCTCACCACGGCGTGAATTCGGAGCGAAAACGGCTCCAAACGGAGGGACGACACGCGGCGGCGCTTGCTTCTCCGGCGACAGTTTTCTGCGTGAGCACGGAAGGGAGCAGAAACGAGGGGAGGGGAACTGGGGAGGAGAAGGAGGAACGCGGCTCTCACTGCCCACTTCTTATCCGAGCGCGGAGTAGGGGAGTGGATCGTGGGGGGAGCGGGGCGGCTTCTGCGGTTTTCAACCAAGACCGAGAAGAAATCGGGCGGGCGGTTTGGAGGAAGGGGATGGTCCTGACGGGTGGGCCCCACCCGTCAGCCACCAGCAAGAGAGAGAGAGGGGGAAGGGAGGGGGAGGCGGCTGGGCCAGGCCCAAGAAGGGGGCGCGGGGGAGGTTTTGGGCCGAAAGGCCGAATACAGAGAAAGGGAGAGAAAGAAATTCCTTTTCCTTTTCTTTTTATACCAAATTTTCCAATTGAGATTTTGAGCAGAAAAGAAAATAAATAAATCATTTTGTTTTCCAATCAATCATCACAAAAGAAATGCTCCGGCATGAATGCAACAAAAAATTATTATTCTAAAATTATATTAAATTTTAATTTCTCCAAATTTATTTATTTTCCTATATTGAAAATGCTCACAAAATAAACTCATTTAAATTCATTCCATCTATTTAAAAGAAATAAAATTTTTGGGTGTTACAATATATAGTCAGGTAGCTAGGATGTCCTTAGGGTTATCAAAATTAGACACATGCAGATGCGTAATTAATTAAGTGAGTAGGTGTATAAGGAAAACCCATGTTATACTTGCCTTCGGTGAAGGGGAACTGCTGCTGGTCCTGCTGCTCCTCGGAGTAATAGGGCCACGGACACATACCGTCTGCGCTCGATCGGTACCACACAACAACACGCATTCCAAGTTCAATCATACAAGCAAACAATCCTTTAGTTAGAACAGTACACCAACAGATCAAAAATGAAATAAAATATTTAAAAACAGAACCTACGTTACGCTACGATCACATAGATACGAAGATCACGAAAATCGGAGCTAAAACGACCAAGTTACGAATTA
>NC_012871.2:23899657-23927613 GCF_000003195.3 Sorghum bicolor
ATGTGGTTTAATTTAGTTAAGTCTGAAAGCTTAGGAGAAACATTAATACCTAAATATTTAATAGTTCCGGATTGCAGTGGGGCAGAGGAAGTATTATGGAAGGAGCAGTTAATGGGGAGAACTGTAGATTTTGGCCAGTTAATTGAATAATCTGAAACTCTTAAAAACCAGTTTATTAGAGTAATTACCTCAGAGAGGTTGGCTTGTGTGTTTAGCAGAAAAAGCAACACATCATCCGCATAGAGACTGATTTTATGTTCCATGGTGTTACATTTTATGCCCTTAATTGTTGTAGCCTGTCTAAATTCTGATGCTACAGGTTCGATAATAATTGCAATAAGTGAAGGAGAGAGGGGGCTCGGCAGTTTGAGCTGAGAGAGAGAGAGAGAGGGAATCGGGGTGGGCAGTTGGAGAAGAGGGAGCTGACAGGCGGGCCCGTCCTGTCAGCGGGGGGGAGAGGGGGGGGGAAGGGGGAGGCGGCGGGCTGGCGGGCCGCGACCCAGAGAAAGGGGGAGAGGCGCGGGGTTTTTCTGGGCCTAAAGGCCGAAAGGAGGAAGGGGAGGCAAGAAATTCCATTTCTCTTTTTTTATTACCAAATTTCCAATTGAAATTTTGAGCAGAAAAAGAAAATAAATAAATTATTTTGTTTTCCAACCAATCATCACAAAAGAAATGCTCCAGCATGAATGCAACAAAAATTATTATTCTAAACTTATACTAAATTTTAATTTCTCCAAATTTATTTATTTTCCTATATTGAAAATGCTCACAAAATAAATTCATTTAAATTCATTTCATCTATTTAAATGAAATAAAATTTTTGGGTGTTACAATATTGTAATAATGTTAATGGATGATTTTAGCATTATGATGTGGACAACTAAATATATGTTAATAGACATTATGGTTTGCCAATATAAATAGCTTGAATGAAGACATAATGACATGTGTTAGTGGCTGCTAATGTGGACATTTTGCATGACAGTTAAGCTCAAGTGAACAGGGCCATAAATTTTAGAACTGAGGCAATATATACTAAGCCTTCCGTCCCGATTTAAGTGTCATCGTGGGAAACATGTTTGGAAAACTTTCTCAAATTTTACTATGTTTATATAAAATATTAGTAATATTTATATTTCCTAATAAATTTATTATAAAAATAGATCGAACAATCTATCTAACAATACAAATTATATACTATAAACATTAATATTTTATTTTATATATTTAATTAAATTTAAGTATGTTTGACTTCTTAGAAAATAATAATAACATATAAAAAGGGACAAGTACTCTGTACTCACTCTCGTGGACACACGCACACATATACGTACTATTTATTTATACCTAACAAATTGTATCCGTGGGGACCAAGATTTAAGCAATCCTTGTTATGTAAGGTACTAGATAGATTAGGGGAGTGTAACTGCATCAGGGTTCAAATCTTCAATTAATTTGCTCATAGAAAGAGTTACTTAATAGAAAGGGTCTGCACTAGATGCTGATCAGACACCAAAGATTAAGTTGTCGTGTGTGGCTATAAACTAGGCAAAACTGGTGTTTGATTGGAGTGTTTTCTCTCTCTTGAAGTAGCTAGTATCACTTGTCACTTAACTTGTAGAAGCAAGAAAATGCAGTGTATATAAACAATTAGTTCCACACTTGTACTTCTCCTTATCTTTGATGATGGGGATAGCCCTCCAAATGGATACCCGCGGTTTTACTAAATGAACTAAATATGCAATTTTTTCTCTCATTTTTTTTATTTAGTTCATTTAGTTACACTAGAGAAAAGCCGCAGGTACCCGTTTGGAGCACCGTCCCCATCTTTACTTATCTTATGCATTAAGGCAAACATGAACTACTACTTTATGAGTTTATCTATTGGGCTTGTGGAGCAAATTGATATATCTTCCTAATAACAGATTTAATAACGGTTCCAAGAGTCTCTAAACTTTAATCTATATATGCCTACCTAGAGAGTCATTCCATGATTATCTCTTTATATCTCTCTCTCATGTCTCTAATAGACTTTTTAAGTTTCATTGATTTCTCTACTCTAATGGTGTATCTTAATTTTCCTTATGTGAAAAAATTCATAAAAAACTACTATATATTAAATTTAAAGAGCCATAGCATCTCCATGAGTAGAGAACGAGAATGGTGACTTTGGAGAGCCGAAAAGACATAATTGACTTAGAGAGTTTATTGGAGCCTGTTTTTTTTTTGGCATTGGTTTGTTTTCTAACTTGTTGGATAAAGCGCAACGTAAAGACCTTCTTAGAGATGCTCTAAGTCACTAGAATTATTATTTCTTAGAGCCAATTAGTTATTTCCTGGAGATTACTTTTCTAACCCCAAAACGGCCATCAGTGTCTCACTGACACATGGGTGAGTATAGTTTGAAAAATAATTATGCTCCTAGTGGATCTAGCTATGATGCATGGTCATCATTTCTGAATGTGACAAAATTAGGATATCCTATTCTGCAATGAAATATTTTGTTCCATGAATGATGGGACTAGTCGATCATTCTTTGAAACTTGAAAGCAAAAGTAAGTAAAATAAATAATAACAGTTCTGTCTCGCAAAAAAAATTCTGTCGTAGTAAAAATTATGTCTTGTATCGGTTGTCTGCATCTCCACTTTTCTGTCATAGTACACTCCCTTCTGGACGCAGACAACTGATAAAATTATATTTTGCCGCCTAAGAAATACCATCAGTGGTTAAAAAATGGATTTTATATACATGATCCACGAAATTTCTTGTACATCCTACACGGCCCTTTTTTATATATAAAAGAGGTTCCAACCGCTTTACTAATCATAAAACGTCATCTAACATTTACGACGTTTAGACTGTTCGTTTGGCTAAAAAGTTATAGAATACTGTTTGTTGATTTGTTATGACAGAAAAATATTGTTTAATGGCTGACAAATTCGATAAATAAACTCAAACGAACAGCTGAATCACATCATCTAGAGACATACACGACCCTTTTAAATGATAATTTCACAAGCTAGTAACCTAGTGGGGTCTTCCGATCCACATACGACATTTGAGGTATAATGTCCATGACTAGGTTTACTAAAAAATGATATAAGAAAGAGCAAAGCAACAGCGAAAAAAGGTTAAGGAAAAAAGGTGCAGAGAGGTCGGTCGGTCATCTAGCCCATGCTGCTGCAGGCTGTATGTATTCTGGTACAGCTAACTTTAGGCAGTGGCAGTCCCCAACCAAATCTCACCAACAAGTTTGCCCTTGGATGGAATATATATAACTTTACTGCAAAATCCAAAGTGAAACAAAAAATAATCCTTAAATTGTTCTTGAAGCCACATGGGACTGGCTAACTACCAGCTGCACCTCAGACGACGTGAAAGGGATCCAGCACTTTTTACAAAACAATATGATAATGAGATAATGTGATGTGTGTGCGATCGAGAGGGCCACCTGCCCTGAATAAACTACGGGATTACATGTCGCTATTTAGGGGAGGTGAAGAGTTGTCATCAGCAACGTAACTCTCCCCGGACCAAATGTGGCCTGTACTGTGTGGAAACCCATCACGCCTACGCCTCCTCCCCGGCCGTTCTGGTAGCTAATGGCAGCAGAAAATTGACGCCTCATCGGCCTCCGATCGATCGAGTTAGAAGTGTTGTCTCAGCTACTGTAGTCATGAGCGAGTGGCGTCGCCATGCTTTATGCTTGCGCATTGCAAATTAATTAGTAATCCTTTTATTCTAAATAAAATATTTTTAACTTTTTCAAAACCAAAAACATCTCAAGTTTGATGAAAATTATAGATACAAAGGTTTATACCATCACAGATATACTATAAAAATATAATTAATTAAAAATCTAATAATTTATTTGGTATCACAAAGTTATTGTTTTATTAAAAAAATTAGTCAAACTTGAGATGTTTTGATTTAAAAAAATTAAAATAACTTTTGGAATGGAGAGAGTACTTGGTTCTCACCCCAGACCACATCTCCTGCTGCAATTAATACTGTATATATATAATACCAAAATCGTGTGCTGTCATAGCGTTGCTGCTCTGTGTTTATCTAGTTACCACTTTGGTGATGAGCGGTGGGTGGGTAGAGTGGAGGTGAAGCTTATTACGAGGGTGGTTCAGATCAGGAAGGAGGAGATGGGGACAGCGTTTGTTAGCAATTCAAGGGAAAAAGCCACATGAAACAAGATTCTTCCTCCATCTATCTAACGACTCGAGTTAATGCTTTTCGGCACCCAAATTTCTTGTCTACTTGTAGCTTGCCTCGGTCAAATTGGCTTTTAGTAGCATCGTTAAATTGTAGTACACCTCCTCCGTCTCATTAAAAATGTTGTATTTAGCTTTTAAACTTCTTATTTTATTGTTTATTTTTATTAAATTTTTTATACAAATAATAAAATAAATAAAACATTATATATAATTTTGAATAAGACGAACTGTCAAACAAGAACTTTAAAAATCAAAAACGATTTCTTTTCAATGGAACCGAGCGAGTACACAAGGCCATGATATGTTTTCCTATATATATATATATATATATATATATATATATATATATATATATATATATATATAAAATCAGGTATCGCAAAAAAAAGGGTATGCTAATAAATCACAGCCCGCACTGAAAATATCAAACTAAAAAATATTTTAATAATTTTGGAAGAAAATTTATGATAAAAATCAATAAAAAATAGTTCTTGTCAAACATGATGAGTACATCAAAAGCAGATTAAGCACAAATAATATTAACATATGGGCTCGGCACCAATTAAACACTTCTAGCTACAAAAAATAATAAATTAACTTTAAATTTTGTAACTTGGTACGGAGTTGTGCTTTAAAAAATCATGAGTTTTAGTCATGCGGTTTTGGAATTCGTTATTTATTCAAAATTGGGCCGGAAAATATGCTTTTTTAAATTATCCTTCTAATAAAACTTGTAGCAAAACTTTTCTATGTTTTTGAAAAATAATAAATGAATATGCTAAATTGGTACTTATAGAACTACGCTAAATTTGTATGACTACTTAACTGATCGATCATAACAATCTAGAAAACAGCCTGCTAAAAGTATGATTCCTGTGAGGAGGAAATTAGACTAATGTCCTTTATTGAAAGAGCCAAGGCTTCCAATGTGGGTTTCTGTTTTGGTGAATGATAGAGATAGGGCGGTGGTGAAGCTATGGACGGAGGTCAAGTAAAGATGGGGACAGTGCTTTCTTTAACAATTGAAGGCCAAAGTTACATGAAACAAGATTGTTGAAACAAGATTGTTGGATCTAACAGCTGAAGTTACTGCTTTTAATTTAATGCATATGTTTGCTATCAATGTCTTGCATTGTGTACTTCATAGAGTGACAATCATCGTCATAGTGGCCTTTAGCCCCCTTAAGAAGTATGAAAAAAGGCTAGTTAAATAATAATAAACCATAAGATTATTAATTAGTTTAGAAAAAAACTGCTTTCATATTTGAATTCAAGCTAAGCTAAAAAGAGCAACTAAAAGGATATGTAAATAACTATAGGTATGTTTGGCACTCCGGCTCCAGAGGAGCCCTACCAAACGTTTTTCTGGAAAAGTTGTTTTTAAGTAAAAGGCAGAGAAGCCGGAACTCTTTTGGTGAAACCATAATTTGTGACTTCACCAAAACGGTTCCGGCTCCTCTATAGGAGCCTCTCGTGAGGAGTCCTGCCAAATAGGCCTTACCTATGAGAGATGATACTAGATATCAGGAAAAAACCCTACCAATCTTGTGGACTACATTAACTGATAGCAAATTAAATAACAAATATGACGATTATTTTAGGTCTCGTTGGTTTCCTCGGGTAAAATTCAACTTCTGTCACATCGATGACGAATGTTTGGACACATGCATGAAATATTAAATATAAACTATTTATGAAACTAAAAACACAGCTAGAGAGTAATTTATGAGACAAATCTTTAAGCCTAGTAAGTCCATGATTAGGTACTAATTGCCAAATAAAACAAAAATAATATAGTCCCTATTAAACTTTAACACCCTTAACGAAGCACACACCGGTTAAGAATATGCTCTAGAGGTAATCATAGAGATAATGATATTACGATTGTATCCATGACATATATTGTGAGTTCAGTGAATATCCATTATAGACAAACTTGTATCCATTGACAATTATGTGAATTGTTTATGAAACTAATTTACTTGTATGGTTATTCTAAAGTTGTCTCTGATCAGAGTTCATGTGAGGACACACATAAATATTAGATTACCACATGTATTTGTTGATGACTATGTTTCACAAGTCATAGACATAGAGATGTTAAACTGATAATGTGGGCATATGTATGACATGGGGCTAGACTGACCCAACGTGAGATGTTCTTATTATCTCTGTTGGTGCAAAATTTGGTTTCTCACACCAACAAATCTCGAGGGCTCTCAGAGTGAGTGCAGGAGCTCAAGTACTAGACCTCCTAAGCCACAAACACACAAGCTTGTTGAATTGATTCTGAGGCGTGTCAGTCAATTTGACCTGAAATTGACAAGGTAGAAGTACAAAAGTCAAATTATAGAATCTGCCGGTCGTTGCCAGACAGTTCCGAGATGTATGACTTTGAAAAGCCATTAAAATAAAGAAAATTAACTAGAAAGTCAACTCCTTTTAATGATGCAAAAAGAAACGTTATTGAGCATTTTGAATAATTGCATCTTACGGGTATAAGTAACTGGATCGGCTATTTTAGCCAATACGCTACATAAATATGTGAGATAGCTTACGTGCATTATCCTTTTATTCATTAAATAAACGATAACTTATTAAAACTGGTCTAAAGGTCTGCGGTCTTAATAAATTACTTTCATAACTGTATTAAATTTATATTCACCTGGTCTAACGGCCAGCGGGCTTCAATAAATCTAACACAGATTACTAGTTCATTTAATGCACAAATGGATTCATACACGCCACTATTCATTTAAGCTTAACTGGATCGGCTATTTAGCTGATACAGGGTCCATGAGGCACGAACAAGTTCTATCTACTTTGCTATAATCAGATTAAGTTATTATTACCAAATTAATTATAACAAAATAAATATCTCGAACACACAACATGTAATAATCAAGATCAACTAGTTAGCTATCTTATTTTTGCTTAATGATTGTTATTTACTCGAGATCTACGATAAGCGTTTATATTTGAAGCTCGAGCCAACTCGTCAAATCTTGATTCGGTAGAATATTGTTACAATAAATAAAACATTAAGCTTCGAATAATATTGATAACTTGAGAATCTATTAAATTGCCAATCTAATAGAGCCGATAACTAACTTGAACCGAGATTCATAAGAGATTGAAACAATGCAGCCTTATAAACACAATTCAAGTCGATAACTAGTTCATAATCAAGCTTGACATGAGTTCGAATGATGCAGCCATGACAAACAAAACACGAACCATGACAATACTTACAAGCAAACCGAAGGTCGAAATCAACCGATGCAGCTCGATTTGTTGAAGGGCTTGTTGATATCTACTTCTACTCCTACTCCTAAGGTTGGTGGCTGGAGCCAAAAAAAAGGTTTGTATAATGATTGTGTACATTTTTACAAGGATCGGGTCCCTAATATTTATAGTCCGGAATCCTAGTCTCATGTCTTAACACGAATTTTCCCTTAAATGGTAACCTGGACTCTAACTTCCCTTTTCCTAATCGAACCCGACACATCTCCTTCGTCTTGCCTTGTCCCGACACCCTTCTGATCGACTAATTTCATTGCACCTCTGATTTAGATGATCCACTCATCCCGCCCTCCTTCTTCAAAGTAGGCCCACTATTAGTCTCCTAACTTGTTAAAATCTAGGATTAACAATCTCTTTATGCATCATGTATGTTATATCTTTAGACCTAAGACTGTCGTATGTTCTCAAGATATAAAACAACCTACTTAGAGACTATTAAACGCTACTCCGTAACAAGGTAGTTATAAAGGTGGTCTTCGGGATTGTCGTGAAACATACGGTGAGACATAGATAATCAAGATCGAACTTTCCCCTCTCTATGTGAGAGAGATATCACTGGATCACTCAAGTGATTGGATCAAAAAATGCATGACCGTACTTAGGTTAAGTGTTAACCCACGAGTGGGACCAAATATCGTGTGGCTAGGTAATAACATATATGTGTTTGTAGTGGTTCGTTTGATATGATCTTTGCACACGTATAGAAGTTGTCACGCCTTGTTAGAGCTCGTTGTCAACTATTGGGCGAGTAGGAGTACTCAGCTCATGTCTATATGTACGTGAACCCATAAGGTCGCACGCTTAACGGGCTAAAAGCCTAATTCGGGTTGGATGCGAATTAGACAAGGCTTAGGGTTATCTAATTAGACCTCCAACTCAAGGCGGATTAGGGGACACCTATAAAAGAGAGGGTGGGGATGGCCATGGTTAATTCATGCCATTTGGCAGACGCCGCCACTCACCCATGCCCTCGCCTATTGCTTCTCGCAGACCTAGCAGTCTGGAGGCGCGACACTTCTTGTTGTATGTCTGGGATAACTCGGAGGTGCTGCATCTGGAGCACAAGGACGAACCGTATGAGAGAGATTGACATGATGGACGACCATACAACTGCACGGCACTGCTGCAACATGCACGACTACATCAAGTCACTTTCGCTACACCTGCGTGTCTAGTGGTAATCTCGTGATCTATAACTAGCCGTTAATCTTGGTTTATGAGGTCAAAAGTTTTATTTTTTGGCTAGCATAACATCCTCGTAACACTACAACACCCACTAGTAGTATTTGGCAACACGGAAAAGAGTTGCGTTTAGATCGAAGGCGAAATAATAGAGTACATTTGGGAGCCAATGTATAAGTTGGTGGACGACCATGGATCATGGGGGATTATATTGGTGGTGCCGACGTTCTGATTGAACTAAGAAAATTAGGGCTTACATTTGCGATGCATAAATAAGTAACCCATATATATATACACAAGTATCATTTGCAAATCAAGATTTCGTTCGCTTGAGCTTAGTTGTTGAATGTATCCGTTGTTGACGGTTCCTAAGTATCAATTTTAATTATCAAATAAACAAGAGAAAGGACCAATATGCAAACAACACCTAGAATTAGGGTTTGATCTGACAGAATTCCACGAGTTTTGTTGTTTATCTGTTTCTGCAGGGGGTTATCAGGAAATAAGGAAGGAAGGCCCACATGTCGGGATTACATAGAGATATCAACGCACCACGCAATTTTCTACCATCTAGAAGACTCCAGAAGCCACGGAAACAAAGCGGAGGCCGAAAGGGGCCTGGCCCAGAGCGCCCGCCCTGAGGACCAGGGCGCCCGCCCCCTCCTGGATGCCAATCAGATCTCTTTTCGCGGACGACTGAAAGCCCTAGTTTGGTTTTGGATAATTGATGAAACCCTAGTACTAACCTCTATACTAAGTGTGTGTAGACTTAATGAGGTTGGTACATGCCAAGTGATGGAGCAAGTAATGATCATGGTGATGATGGTGATAACCACAAGATGATCAATTGCTCAACTTGGAAAAGAAGAAAGAGAAAAACAAAACCCTATGGAGATCAAGGCAAAGGTATTGCTTAGGGTTTTGGTTTTGGTGATCAAGACACCATAGAGGGTGTGATCACATTTAGGATAGATAGCCGTACTATAAAGAGGGGAATTCTTTGGCTAAGCGGTTATCAAGTGCCACTAGGTGTCATTGTTCACGTGCATGCATTTAGAACCTAGTGAGCTAACTTAACTCCTTCGAAGAAAATGTTTGTGAAAATGCTAACACACGTGCACTTGTTGGTTTACACGTTGTGGTGTTGGCACACTTTGAGAAGGAGGTGGAGTTTAAAGAGTAGAGAGAGGATGGGTTCCTCTCTCCCTCCCGCCGAGCGAGGCGGGATTCGGCGCTTTTCGAGAAAATGAAGTGCATATTTTCTATTGCGCCGGTGGGAAATTTGGAGAAGTCGCGGGAGTGTTTCTCGCTGAGGAACACTCACCGGACGCTGGCTCAGAGGCACCGGACGCTGTGTCTGAGCGACCGGTGTGCAGGCTGCCTGGCCCAGCTAGGGTAAGGCACCGGACGATAGGCACCGGACGCTGGCTTGAGCGTCCGGTGGTGCGCGTCCGGTGTGCGGGCGTTTTGCGACCCTCTCTGCGCATGGGTCCGGTGAGCACCGGACGGTCCGGTGGCTCGCGTCCGGTGACCCTGCGAGTTTGCGGAGCTCTCTGCGCATGAGTCCGGTGTGCACCGGACGCGTCCGGTGCTAACTTGCTCAGCGTCCGGTGCTCTGCAGGTTACCGTTAGACTCTGACACACGGCTGACGTTGGAGCACCGGACGCTGGTGTTGAGCGTCTGGTGCCCCTTTAAGAGCGTCCGGTGACCCCGATTTTTGCCCAGAGAAAGAGCCAACGGCTCTATTTGTTTGAGGGGCTATAAATACGTGTTTGGCCGGCTTAGGGCTCACTCTCTTGGCATTCTAACATACTTGACATCCTTGTGAGCCTAAGCAAACACCTCCCACTCATCTCTTTCATAGATTATACATCTTTGTGAGATTGGGAGTGATTCCAAGTGCATTTGCTTAAGTGATTGCATCTAGTGGCACTTGGGGATCGTTCTAGCTGCGGTTTTCTTGTTACTCTTGGTGGTTGCCGCCACCTAGACGGCTTGGAGCAGCGGAGGAGGATTGGCACGAGTTGGTGATTGTTCGTGGCCATCTCCCGGTGATTGTGAGAGGTTTGTGCCTACCTCGGCGGAGAGCCAAAGGCAACATTAGTGGATTGCTCGTGTCATTGAGCTACCTCACTTGTGGGTAGGTTCTTGTGGTGTCCTAGTGAGGACGAGGTTCGTGCTACACCTCTTCGCCACCGAACCACCAAGTGTTGGTCGACACAACGGGGACGTAGCGTGCCGGCAAGCACGTGAACCTCGGGAGAAAAATTGCTTGTCTCCATTGTGTTTGTTCATTGGATTTCTCCCGGTGATTGGACTTCATTTTATTGATTGGTTCATCCCCTCTACGCGGTGGTATAAATATCAAACCTTCTCTCTTACATTCCCGCAAACTAGAGTAGCTTACTTACTTATATAGAAACTTTAGGTAGCTCTCTAGTGTAAGTAGTGACATAGCTCTTGTGTGCCTAGTGATCTTAACAACTAGAATTGTTGGATAGGTGGCTTGCAAACACCCCTTTTAGAGCTAGAGCAAAAAGCTTCGCTTTGTTATTTACTAACCTCTTGCTCTAGTGAGTTTGTAGAATTTTTAAATAGGCTATTCACCCCCCCTCTAGCCATATTAGGACCTTTCCGACACTCCACCGACCTAAAGGATCAAGGATAACCGTCCAATCAATGTCAGTTTGATCCAATGGCTCACGTTCACTTGAGGGGACTATAAAACCAGACCCCCTGGCCCCTGGAGGAGACTGTCGACGAAAGCTGGTCGGCAGTCTACCTTGGGGTATACCCACGGTAGTAGTTTATCGGTAGACGGTGCGCAAACTACGAACTCGATGGTGACGCAAGACACGGACAAGCTTTTTATCCAGGTTCGGCCGCCGAGTTGGCATAATACCTACGTCCTGCGTCTGGTTGTATTGATTTGTGTTGAGAGAATCGTATGTCCTAGGGGGTCCCTTGCCTCTCCTTATATAGTCTGAAGGGCAGGGTTACAGATCTGGAAACTAATTAATCCTAGTCGGTTACAATTGTCATAGATAGTTCGATATCAATTCCTATTCTAACCGACTAGAATCCTGCTTGATCTCCACATCTTGCTTCCTTGCGCGAAACTCCAGGCTGTTGGATCAAGCCTTGAACTCGTCTCGTAATGGGCCAAGCCTCCTGGCCCAAGTCTAGCCGTAAGGGTATAGGGGTCTATCCCCCCACAGCTAGTCCCCGAGCACCATGTATTGTGATGTAACACGCCGTCTTGAGCTTCTTCGATCAGTGAGGCTTGACGTCTTCAATAAGCAGGAAAGTTGCCCAAACAGTTGCAACGGTTCTTTGACCAACTCAAAAGACAGTTGATCAACATTGACATCGAAGAAGCGAGTTGTTCGAAGAATGCATGGTGCTCTAAATTAAAAAAGATTTCTTTCCTGGTGAAGTGTGCCCACTTTACTTTTTTGAAAGGTATAAACATCAAAAAAGCAAGCATATTCACCGCAAGGTGAAGTGTGCCCACTTAGTCCCCGAGCCTGGTAGTAGGTGACGTAGGCACGTGGTGCCAGGGTCAAAATAAAAGTCCTCAAAGAAATTCTGTAACTGAGATGCATCGCCAGATGCATCGTACCGATGTAGTCCCCGAGCTTGCTGGAAGGCGAAGTATGAGCCTTGTAGCAAGGTCTAAAAAATTGAATTTACCAGTCCGTCTGCAATTGAATAGACTAACCGACCAGTCCCCGGGTGTATAATAGTATGACGACCAGTCCCCAAGCACCAAGGGCGCTCCTTAGAATTCTGCGTTGCTATACTGTACGACTAGTCCCCGAGCATCGAGTGCTCGGTGGTCGGTGCAGTCTTTGAAGTTCCGAGCTGATAGACTGGGCGACCAGTCCCCGAGCGTCAAGTGCTTGGTGGTCGGTGCAGTCCTTGAAGTTCCGAGCTAATAGACTGGGCGACCAGTCCCCGAGCGTCGAGTGCTCGGTGGTCGGTGCAGTCTTTGAAGTTTCGAGCTGATGGACTGGGCGACCAGTCCCCGAGCATCAATTGCTCGGTGGTCGGTGCAGTCCCCGGATTGTTGACTCTCTGGCATATTTGTCTTCTTTTTATTGAAACGATCTTTTCAGTTAAAGTTGACATGACGAGACCTCCTGATGGGTTGTCAGATGGACGCATGAAAAGTTGCGCCTGGCAACTGTGCAGCCGCCCTTTGCATGGTTTGAGAAAAAGGAAACCATCAATTGGTACGAAAACTCCGCCGCATTAATTGTCTATAATCATTGTAAACCGAAACGCCGCATCCGCCGCATGGCCCGCCCACTTCCCGAGAATACAGGAAATGGGAGAGGTGGAGTTGCGGGTTATAAGGGCCTGACAGTTCCGCCTGTACTCCTTACCCTGCCATTGCCCTCAAGCCTTCCATTCTCGCCTCTTTCGATCACCTACATCTTCGTAACCCAAATCCACTTCTCACCTCCAATGGCGAAGAGCGACTCCAAGAAGAGGGCCGAACTGATGGCCAAGGAGTGGAAGAAGTCCCGCAGCACCACCAAATCCCTCGGTGACCTCGTCGACATGGGACTCCTGCACAGCTCGGAGCTTGGCGGCTGGAGAGCGCCGGAAGGAGAAAGCTTCCCTGACCCTCGTGCCGGTGAGATCGTCGTGTTCGAAGATTTCGTTAAGAGGGGATTTGGGGTTTCGGTTCATCCTTTTCTCCAAGGTCTTCTTTTGTATTATGAGATCGGGATTTGCAATCTGCACCCGAACTCAATTCTCCTTATCTCCACGTTTATTCATCTGTGCGAGGCCTATGTTGGCATAGAGCCGCACTTCGATCTTTTTCGTTACCTTTTCTGCTTGAGGAAGAAGGGAGCAGTTGGAGGCTCCAAGGTCGCAGGTGGAGTATACCTCAACCTTCGTGATGGAATGAAGAATCACTACCTGCACTGTCCATGGAACACTTCCTTGACCGAATGGTATAGGAAGTGGTTCTACGTTAGGGAGGAACCGGGCAGCTCCACGTTCTGCGACGTGGGGTACATTCCCGAGAAGAGGGTGAGCTGGACCGACCGCCCGGAGTTCGACGGTCAAGTGGCGGATCGGATGAAGCTGATCGACTGGTCGCGCCTGGATGGGCTTGGCGTGGTCGGCAACTTTATTTGTCGTCGGGTGATGCCCTGCCAGAAGAGGGTGCACTCGGCGTACGAGTATGCCGGAAGCGTGGACCCGACCAGGATGCGACCGGAGATCTTGGAGAAGGCAGAGGTACAACGGCTGTTGAACGAGCTGTTCAACTTCGCGGACGGAGGCTTCATCCGTGGCAGTGATCGGGTGCAAGCCTTCAAGTTAGGCCGACCAGCACCAAAGGTATGTTGCAGATTATTTTGTTTTAGTATTCGTATATCGTATGTGGCTGGCTCATCTTTGTTGCTTTTTGCAGATCGGCGATGTCGACCGGTGCGCAGTGTATGTATCACTGGCACCGGGGATGGAGAATCCTGCGGGAGAAGACCCGCTAGAGGAGGACGCTGCTCGGTGTGCTCATTACACCAGCAGTGAGGAGGAACAAGCCCGCCCCGTCCCAACCACCGAGGAAAGGGTGTCGGGGAAAAGGCCAATGCCTGTGGATCCGTCGCCGATGCCGACACTGCCGGCGGAGAGCAGCCGAGCGCCGAAGCGGCGTCGGTTCGTTCGGATCGACGACGACGACGAGGAGGAGGAGGCCGTTCCGTCGTTGGTCCGGAGGCCTCCTAGCCGTCCGGACGGCGGGGCGACCACTGCCAACCGTGTGGCCGTCGATCCACCTGCGCCTCGCGCTGGGGAGTCGGGAGCACAGGTGCCGACTGGTCGGACGAGAAGGAGGTTTACCGCGACCCACCGCCGCTCAAACCTGTAAGTGTTCAACTTACGTATTTCACCGATGTTTTTTTTTATTGTAGTTTTGTTCCTTTAGCGCGGCGTCGGATGTCAACCCTGGCCATGCCGCTGGCCAGGGGACGAGTGAGCCGGTTTGCGCTGCTGAAGACGCGGCCCCGCAGACCGCAGAGCAGCCTACGGCTGCAGCCGTGCCTGAGAGTGCCGAGGAGTCCTCGGCCGCGGCACCGGCTATGTTGAGCAGCCCGACCAGGGTTGAGGAGGCTATGGGGACGCCTCCCCCAGCCAGCACCACGGAAAGGGAGGGAAGGGCCCCGACCCCTCCTCCCGCCGGGGAGGGTGAAGTCTCCACACCGCCCCGAGCAGGGGCCGCTTCGACTGCAGGCTCCCCAGGTCTGGTCCGGGGACCAGTAATGCCTGGGACCGCTACCGGAAGCAACGCAGCGCGGGAGGAGGAAGCTCAGGTGGCCTCCGAGGACGAGGTGGAGGAGATTGAGGGTCGTCCCCGTGATGGCCGCCAACACGTGTATGTGTGGCGCCAACGCGGGCATCACTTTATCGGGCATGAAGAGCTCGCCGAGACCGAGGAGGCCGCCAGGGTGGAGCGCGCGGCCAAGCGCCTCGTCGATGAAGTCAAGGTAAGCGACTTTTTGTACTGCTGTACATTCTATGCCTTGTCTTGCATGGTCGCAATGAAAACGGCAAAGTACCAGAAACGGTGCTTTGACCAGATAGAAGGCGTCGTGGCCGAGAACAAGGCCCTGGCCGCGGAGGTAGACCGGCTGCGGTCGGAAGTCGGGGAGAAGGTGGCCGAGATGAGCGCCCAAGAGGAACGTCGTCTCGACCTCACTCGTCGCTTGGCCGACCAGTACCGGCAGCGAGAAGGTTAGTCACACGCTCCGAGCAGCTTTGCGTACTTGTGTAGTTTGCTTTACTGACCAGTTTATGATTCACGCAGACTTGGAGGAGGAGGTGGCGCGCCTCCGACAAGAGAAGGAGCAGCTCAGCCAACAGCTCACCGGTGCGCTGGAGTCCGGGCGGCGAGCAGGAGAGGAATTGGGTCGAAAGGACTGGGAATTATCTGGTAATGGGTGCCGCCTTGTTAGCTGCTGCTTGTCGCCCCTTTGTTTGTTTGGTATGCCGAAAATAACGCTTTGTTTCGTTTGCAGTGCTCAAGGTGAACGCCAAGAAGCACCTGGATGATCTGGTCAAGGACCGGGACTCCTGGAGGGTCAACTGTTGCAGGATCTGGAAAGGAGTGTCCCCGGTCCTAGACCTGATCAGTCCCGAGCTCCCGGAGAGCCAGCCCCGCGCGCCACAGTTGACCCCGGTCGAGAAGGCGCAACGGGCGTGGGACTGGCTCCAGCAGTTCGTGAAGGACGCCGGGGAGTTTGCCGGCGCGCACGTCCTCAGCATGGTGCGCGCCCACTACCCCCTGGTCGACTTGAGCAGGCTGGAGAAGGGGTACCCGAAGGAGGTCGGCCCACAGGAAGCGGACGAGCTTCGGGGTAGTCTGCTGGACTTGTCGTCGACAGTGATCGGCGACATCAATCTGTGCGGAACGGCCACTCCCCCAGACCAGCCGAGTTCAGATAGGTCGGCCAGGGAGTTGTCGGGCGCGTCCGTTGCGGGAGATGGGCGGTCGACGCCTGCGGTCTCGACCAGCCAGGCGCCGGTGGCCCCGACCCTTTCGTCCGGGCAGCAGGGCCAGGCGGGTGATCAGCCCGAGCAGCTAGGCCAATAGAGTAGTCTGTAGGAATAGACTAGTGTCTGCCCGTCAGGGTATTTATTGTAAACTTTGTATGTAAAGTTTGTAATAAAGTTTGCTTTTTGTCATGACTGTTGTTTTGAGCGCTGTAAGATTATCTGAGTGACGTGTCACCGTATTCGTCTTGGTAGTCGTTAAGAGCATCCATTGCAGAAGTTTTGCCGAGTGCTGTGTGCGACAAGGTATAGGCAAAAAAAAATAGAGAATTTCATTATTAACAATTATAAGATACTTACAAAGGAAAGTTATTAAAACTTTATGGATAGAAACGTCGCAGTTTGTCTATGTGCCAAGAGTTAGGCACTCGTGTTCCGTCTGGGTATGCCAATCTGTAGGACGTAGGCCGTGTGACCTCGGTCACCACGAAGGGTCCTTCCCAGGGAGTGGATAGCTTGTGCATTCCCTCCTGGCTTGTTTTCCATCGAAGTACCAGATCGCCGACCACGAAGGAACGGTCCTTGACGTTCCTGTTGTAGTATCGCCTGACTGCCGCGAGATATTTTGCTGTTCGGAGACAAGAATCTAAACGCTTTTCCTCCATGCAATTGATTTCGAGTTCTCTGGCGTTGTCGGCGGTCGCCTGGTCGAAGTGTTCGATTCTAGGAGATCCGAAGTGTATGTCCGACGGCAGGACCGCCTCTGAAACGTACACCATGAAGTAGGGAGACACCCCTGTGTTTCGACTGGTCTGAGTTCGGAGGCCCCAGACCACTGCCGGCAATTCATTCATCCATCGACCGGGTGCTCTGTCGTTTTCGGTGTACAACCTTTTCTTTAGGGCGTCAACGATCATTCCGTTAGCACGTTCAACTTGACCGTTGGCACGTGGATGTGCCACTGACACGTATTTTATGACTATGCCTCTGTCATCGCAGAAGTCCCAAAAAGTGGTGCCAGTAAACTGAGTGCCCAGGTCGGTGATTATGCTGTTCGGGATGCCGAATCTGTGTATGATTTGATTGAGGAACTCCACAGCCTTCTCGGAGGTTGCCTTGACCAGAGGCATGTATTCAATCCACTTGGAGAACTTGTCGATTAACACGAAAACAAACTTGAAATTGCCCGGGGCTGGTTTAAATGGCCCGATCATGTCAAACCCCCAGCAAGCAAAGGGCCAAGACGACGGGATGGTTTGAATTTCGTGGGCAGGTACGTGGGTCCTCTTAGCGAAAAACTGACATCCTTCGCAATGTCGAACCAGTTTTTCTGCGTCGCCGACCGCGGTTGGCCAATAAAAACCTGCTCGGAAAGCCTTTCCGACTAGCGTTCTGGATGCGGCGTGATTGGCGCAAGATCCAGCATGTATGTCTTCTAAGAGCTTGATACCATCATCTTGGGGTATGCACTTGAGCAGTACTTCGGAGCTTGCGTTTTTCCGCATCAGTTTGCCGTCGACCAGGATGTAGTTCTTTGATCGTCGAATGAGGCGCTCGTTCTCTGTTTTGTCCTGAAGGCCTGTCCCGTCCGATATGTATTTGATGAACGGGGTACGCCAGTCACGCCCACCGGTTGTCGGAGTGGCGTCGTCTATGAGCATTGCCTCGGTGGGTTGCTTGTCGACCAGGGAGGAGCCTACGCTCGGCTCGTGGATGTCCTGGACGAAAATACCCCGCGGGATCTGGGCCCGAGATGAGCCTAACTTAGACAACGCATCTGCTGCTTGGTTCTTATCCCGGACCACGTGGATGTACTCTATGCCGTAGAAGTTGGTTTCCCATTTGCGAATTTCTTTGCAGTAGAGATCCATCTTCTCGTGGGTTGCGTCCCACTCCTTGTTGAGCTGGTTGATGACCAAAGCGGAGTCGCCATAAACATAGAGGCGCTTGACTCCCAGCTCAACGGCTAGTCTTATGCCATGCAAGCATGCTTCGTATTCGGCGACGTTGTTTGACGCCGGAAAAAGGATCCGAAGGACGTAGCGCAGTTTGTCCTTGTTGGGTGATACGAACAGTATTCCAGCGCCGGCACCGTTGATGTTCAAGGACCCGTCAAAGAACATTGACCAGTGGTCTGAGACATCGGGAACGGAAGGCTCGTTGAGATCCGTCCATTCAGCAATGAAATCGACCAGGGCCTGAGACTTGACAGTGGTGCGACTCTGGAACTCCAGGGAAAATGGACATAATTCCATTGCCCATTTCACGATTCTGCCATTGGCGTCTTTATTGCGCAGGATGTCCCCGAGAGGGAAACTGGTTGTCACCAGGACTCGATGGCTGTCGAAGTAGTGCTTCAGCTTTCTTGACGTTATTAGAATGGCGTATATGAGCTTCTGTATTTGTGGATACCTGGCCTTGGACTCGTTTAAGACTTCACTTATGAAATAAACTGGTCTCTGGACCTTGTAGGCGTGACCTGGTTCACCTCGCTCGACCACTATTGCCGTGGAAACAACCCTGTCGGTTGCAGCAATGTAAAGGAGTAGGTCTTCATTGGGCTGAGGCGCTGTAAGGACAGGTGGTGAAGTGAGGAAGGTCTTAAGCTGGTTGAATGCGGTGTCGGCTTCTTCTGTCCAAGAAAATTTTTCCGACGCTTTTAATAGTTTGAAGAAAGGGAGGCCTTTTTCTCCTAGCCATGAGATGAAGCGACTGAGGGTGGCCATACATCCGGTTAGCTTTTGGATATCCTTTACGTTCTTCGGTGGTCGCATGTCGAGTACCGCCTTTACTTTTGAAGGGTTTGGTCGTATGCCGTCGCAACTGACAACGTTGCCGAGCAGTAGACCGGAAGGAACGCCGAAAATGCATTTCTTGGGGTTGAGCTTCCACTTGTACCTTTTGAGTGCCTTGAAAGTTCGGTCTAAGTTGTCGATTAGGGTGCTCGCGTCCCTTGTTTTTACGACCACGTCGTCCACATAGGCCTCGACGAGGTCATCACGAATCTCGTCGTGGAGGCATTGCTGGATGGCCCTTTGATAAGTGGCTCCGGCGTTTTTGAGTCCGAAAGACATGGTCGTGTAGCAGTATGCGCCGAAAGGTGTAATAAAAGATGTTTTGATCTGATCTTCTTCTTTTAGCGAAATCTGGTGATAACCAGAGTAGCAGTCTAGAAAGGAGAGGAGTTCGCATCCGGCCGTTGAGTCGACCACCTCGTCGATGCGAGGGAGACCAAAAGGATCTTTAGGACAGTGTTTATTGAGATCAGTGTAATCAACGCACATTCTCCATTCATTATTCTTTTTGCGTACAAGAACCAGATTGGCGAGCCAATCGGGGTGATACACTTCTTTTATGAATCCGGCTGCTAGAAGCCGTGTGATTTCTGTCCTAATAGCCTCCTTTTTGTCACGAGCGAACCGTCGCAGCTTTTGCTTGATTGGTCTTGCGGTCTTCGAGACATTTAAGGAGTGCTCGATCAGGTTTCGTGGGACGCCGGGCATGTCTGCGGGTTTCCATGCGAAAACGCTTACGTTGTCCCTTAGAAACCTGACGAGCGCGTCTTCCTATTTTGGATCCAGGTTGGCCCCGATGAGGGCCGTCTTCTCGGGGCTGCCGTCGACCAGTTGTACTTCTTTGTGCTCCTTGGATTTTGAGTTCTTTCTGGCTGTCTCCTGCTCAGGTAATCGGAGCTGGTCGGGAAGCAGCTGCGCGGCTTGAGTTGCTGTTTCTGCCATGCGGATTGAGAGGTCGATTGCTTCGGTGATCTTGAAGCTCTCCTCTTCGCAGGTATACGCAGTGTAAACATTGCCTCTGACGGTTAGGACACCCTTCTCCGTAGGTATCTTAAGGACCAGGTATGAGTAGTGCGGGACTGCCATGAACTTTGTCAGCGATGGTCGGCCCAGTATAGCGTGATAGGTCCCGTCGAAATCGGCGACCACGAAGTTGATGAACTCCGTCCGGAAGTGGTCGGGTGTGCCGAATTGGACAGGCAATGTTATCTGTCCGAGAGGCACTGAACTTTGACCCGGCAAAACCCCCCAGAATTGGGCGTCGTAAGGTTTTAGTTGTGCAGGAGATATCTTGAGGGCGGGCCGGCTGTTGTGAAAGAGGATGTCAATGGAGCTTCCCCCGTCCACGAGCACGCGCTCGAATCTGATGCTGTTGATGCAAGGGTCCAGAATCAGGGGGAAACGACCCGGCTCTGGGATAGCGGCCCACTGGTCCTTCCTGCTGAACGAGATCTCCCTGTGGGACCACGGGGGAAATTTTGGGTCTGCGATCAGCTCGTCCGTGCTGTCTATGTTGAGGCAAGCTCTCTTTAACAGCTTTCTTTCTCGCTTGGATTCAATGGAGACCTTGCCACCGAAAATGGAGTGGACCACGTCGGTGGGGCTGACGTACTGGTGTCGGGGGTCCCTATCTTGGTCCTCGTCCTCATCTTCGTGGTCGTGCCCTGTTGTTTTTCTTGGCGGAGTCGTCTTGGGCGGCCCGCCGTGTATAGATGCTTTTGAGGACGCGGCACTCTTCCATGGTATGATTAGACTTTGGGTGCAGTTGGCATGGTCCCTTCAACGTTTTGTTGTAGTCTTCTTGGTAGTCCCGTCGTCCGTTGGGACGCTTGACCGTGTTTACTTCGTGGTCGTAGTCGCGAGGGCGCTTTCCTCTGAAATCGTCGCGGTTGTCGCGCCGCCGATCCCAACCCTCTCGGTGATCGTGGTTGTCGGAGCGGCGGTGGTTTCTGCTGTCGTAGCGACCACGACCGTCATCTCACCGGGGAGGCTGGTCGGGACCTCTCGCATCGTCTCGGATTAGTTTTTCTGCGTCGTCGGCAACGGCGTAATTTTTGGCCGTGGCGAGGAGCTCTGCTACCGTTGTTGGACGTTTACGCAACAGCTTGTTCCTCAGCGCTTCGTGGAAACGCAGGCCCTTGATGAAGGCTGAGATGGCCTCGTCGTGGGAAATCTTCGGGATTTTGAGGCGCATATCCGAGAATCGTCGGATGTAATCGCGCAGAGGTTCGTTCTTCCTGTCCCTTATCCTTTCAAGGTCATACTTGTTTCCAGGCTGCTCACATGTGGCGATGAAGTTGTCGATGAAAGCCTGGCGTAGCTCTTCCCAAGAGTCGAAGGAGTCCTCGGGCAAGCCAAGAAGCCACTGATGACCAGCCTGGTCGAGGACTACGGGGAAGTAGTTAGCCATGACGTGCTCATCCCCTGCCGCTGATCGGACGACGATTTCATAGAGGGTGATCCAGTTCTCTGGATTTTCCTTGCCGTCGTATTTTTTAAGTTTTTCGAGCTTGAAATTGCGGGGCCACACGACCTGGCGGAGGTGTGAGGAGAACTGTCTTAGGCCCGGAGGACCGTGCGTTGCGTCGTACTCGATGCGGCGCAGGTTTTCGTGGACTGCTCTCTCTGTGGCGCGCCTGTTGATGCGGTCCCGGGCATCTTTGGGAGGGATGTTGTGGCGGAGATCCCTGTGCTGGTTTACTTCTTGGCCGCGTACGCGGTTCTGCTTGCGGCGACCGTCGGCGTCCCGACCACCATCGTCGCGCCGTGAGTCCTTTCGACGGTTGTCGGGAGAGCGGCTGCGGTGACGCCTGCTGGGAGACGGTGAGGCCCGGCTACGATTAGTCTGGTCGGAGGCGGCTTCCGTATAAGAGACGTCTTGGACTCTCTTGAGCAGAGTGGCTGTCTGTCCCATTGCAGCGATCAGGTGTGCTCGGATGCTGGTCCGGACTCCCTGGCACTCGGGGGTATCAGGAAGCCGATCTAGGTTAGCCATGGCGACAGCCACGTTGGCGCTTGGCGTTTTGTAGACTGGCTGGTCCCCGACCATGTCAAAGGCATCGTTGAGATTATTTGGTAGCATTTGTTGTTGCTCGTCTGCGCGTCGTCGGGCGCGATCGGCGTTGCGCTGTTCGCGGAGTTGCCTCTGGTCATCTGTTTCTCCATCAACGACCGGTTCGTCGGCGCTGACATTGAACACAATATCTCCTCGCCGGGGGGGAAATATCGGGAGTCGGGGGAAACCCGGAGGGTGTGAAGGAAAATCCAGGTCGTAGTCCTCGTCTTCGGTGTTTATAACCTCGGTGGGGACGGAACCGGTGCTCGAGTTGGTGCTGGAAACCTGGCCGTCCCGTAGTTCTCGGATCGTCACCATGTTGACGTAGTGACGATCGTTCCTTGTCGGCGACCAAACCGCCATGCTGAAAACGGATTGGGTGTGCTGTGAGTAAACAGAGGCCGAGTTGTTCAGGCCGCAAGGATAATCTTCCTTCTTGAGCTCGACGGATCGTCCTGAGGGTGTTGAGGTTATCGTCAGAGACGTTCCCAGCCGTTCGTGTGTGGCGACACGAGTTGGCCGGCGGGGTTTGAAAAAATCCGCTGGAGCAGCTTGGTCGGGCCGACGCAGAACTCCGTCTACTAGTTGGGAAACTTCGAGTAGCTTGGAGTCAGCGCGATCAAGCGCTTGGAGAAGGTCCGAGCTGTCGATCTTCTTTCCCTTGTAGAGCGGGAACGGTGGTCGGGCGCTCGGTGCCGCCACGTGTGTGGTCGGAGACGGCGTGATCTCAGATTGGATCCGGGTCTCTTTCGAAACCGTGGTCGTGAGGCCGCCGCTGCACGTCGTCCACGTGATCTGGCCAACGGTGAACGTGAGGCCTTCAGGCACGGTCGCGGAAGCTGGGATCGTGACCATCTTGTTCGCCGAAAAAGTTGCACGCACACCCCCTACCTGGCGCGCCACTGTCGACGAAAGCTGGTCGGCAGTCTACCTTGGGGTATACCCACGGTAGTAGTTTATCGGTAGACGGTGCGCAAACTACGAACTCGATGGTGACGCAAGACACGGACAAGCTTTTTATCCAGGTTCGGCCGCCGAGTTGGCGTAATACCTACGTCCTGCGTCTGGTTGTATTGATTTGTGTTGAGAGAATCGTATGTCCTAGGGGGGGTCCCTTGCCTCTCCTTATATAGTCTGAAGGGCAGGGTTACAGATCTGGAAACTAATCCTAGTCGGTTACAATTGTCATAGATAGTTCGATATCAATTCCTATTCTAACCGACTAGAATCCTGCTTGATCTCCACATCTTGCTTCCTTGCGCGAAACTCCAGGCTGTCGGATCAAGCCTTGAACTCGTCTCGTAATGGGCCAAGCCTCCTGGCCCAAGTCTAGCCGTAAGGATATAGGGGTCTATCCCCCCACAGAGACAAGTTCATCATAGAGTTGAGAGGAGCCCTCGAAGGAATACCTCTCCTCTAAATAAAATTTCTTTTAGGCTTAGCATCCAATGTGAGTAGAATTAGATCTTCTAGTTTCTACTAGATTGAGAGAGATAGAGTGGAGGTGTAGATCAGAGGAAGCCCGGCCTGTCGGTGTCTACTCCGAGGTTGTATCTGTGGGATCAAGTCTTCTAACCCGAGGCTTGCTCCTAGGATTCTTTAGTATTTCGACTTCTAAATTCTAGTAAGTTCTTGTTTTATTGTTCTTTGGTTTATGAGTTTACTTTAATCTCTTCGCGTAGAGTTTAGAGCAATCATCTCTAGCGTAGACGTGGTGTTTGGGCTAGGATACTCATAGATATTCCTTAACTAGCTAGACCGTGGTAGTAGCGAGGAACGTTACATTTCCGAGTTACCTTTGCAAACCATATCTCGTTAGCAGGAAGGATAGGGTTTATAGGTGCGGGTTAAACATCCTCTGTGGTGTCTAGATTCCGTAAGCTTCCCCAATAGAACAGTAGATCATCCTTACCAAGGTTAGAAGGAGATTACGGTTGTAGTCTTCTCTATTTATCACTCACATCGAGAAACATTCTTTGTAGCCTAAAGGTTAGTAGTAATAGACCAGGTTAGTCGGATGCACTCTTTCTCCTAGTGGTAAAAAAATAAATACGATACTCTGGATAACCTCTCGGGTGAAGTGCTCACCGATATCCGTGCGCTTGCGGATCAATTCCTTATTGTGTTTCCAAATATCAACATCCGTCATTCAACAGTGTTTTTTAGATCTTGCTCAGTTGCTGAAACGAAAAGTTTTTCGCCACTATAATACTTTCGTTTGTATGTGGCAAATATTGTCCAATTATAGACTAACTAGGCTCAAAAGATTCATCTTGCGATTTACAGGCAGATTGTGTAACTAGTTTTGTTTTTAACTATATTTAATGTTCCATACATGTACCGCAAGATTCGATGTGACGAGAAATCTTGGAATGTTTTTGGTTTTTTGGGTGAACTAAAAAGACCTTATTATAGCAAATCAGCGAAAAGCGAACAGTCTCTTAGGACACTCACAATGCAAGACTCTATCGTAGAGTCCAAGACAATTAGTTACATAATATTTATGGTATTTTGCTGATGTGACAGCATATTTATTGAAAAAAGAAGTAGAAAAAAATAAGACTCCAAGTCTTATTTAGACTTTAAGTCCACGTTGTTCGAGGTAATAAATAACTTTAGACTCTATGATAGAGTCTGCATTGTGAGTGCCCTTAGGCCAGTCTCAATGTAGAGTTTTATGACACAGTTATCAAGACTATAAACTAGGTAACCGAGTTATATGAGTTTTATGGGGATGAAACTTCTGTCTCGTCTGATAAAACTTATTTATTTAATAACTCTGTCAAAATCAGAAATTTTGTTTACGTGGTACCCTATTTAATATGCATGATACTCAGATAAAACATACATTGAGAACTAGCCTTAGAGTAAATCATGCTTGTTTGGCAAATACGTAAAATGCGTGCAAATGGTATGGCCTCATGCCTCTGTTATGTTAAAATAGTATGACTGGCTTCTGTTATGTTAGATTAAGCATCGCACTCACGCACGCGCATTGCGTTGGTTGCAACGGGGCGAATAACGTTACAGTATGCGTGACTCCACATGCAGCAGCTTGTCTTTTTGTCCCGCTGTTAGTTTTCCCTAGTTACACGTTGTCTGTCCGTTACAATTTTTAGACCCTGTTTAGGTCTTGTTTACTTCACCCAAAAACCAAAAAGTTTTCAAGATTCTTCGTCACATCGAATCTTACGACACATGCATGAAGTATTAAATATAGATAAAAATAAAAACTAATTGCACAGTTTGCATGTAAATCGCGAGACGAATTTTTTAACCCTAGTTGGTCTATGATTGAACAATATTTTTCACAAACAAACAAAAATGCTACAGTGGCCGAAAACTTTTCATTTTGTGAACTGAACACGGCCTTAGTTCACGAAAAGCAAACTTTTTAGATACTGTTGCACAAGTGTAACTATAATAATTAGTATCTAATTATAGAATAATTAGACATAAAAAATTCGTCTTATAAAATATATGTAAACATATAGTTAGTTAGTGTTCAAATATCGATGTCATACGATAAAAGGTTTTTATGTGAAAATTAAAGAAAGCCTACAGTAGCATATAGCAGAGAAGCATACCACACTGGCTGACAAGCACTGAATCGGAGCAACAGTTGCTTGTCTTATGGGGCTTGTTTAGGTCTTGTTTAGTTCCCATAATAAAGTTTTTCTAAAAATTTTAGATTTTTTGTCACATCGAATCTTATGACATATGTATGAGTACTGTAATTTGTAAGACGAATCTTTTAAACCTAGTTAATTTATAATTGGACAATATTTGTCAAATACAAACGAAAGTGCTACAGTAGCCAAAATTCTAAAATTTTACCAACTGAACAAGGCCTTAGTTGCATGTTATAATGTTTTTGGCTGTTGTATTGGATGTTATATGAGGATATTGCATCAGACACTAATAAAAAAATTACAGAATCCGTCAGTAAACCACAAGACAAATTTATTATGTCTAATTAATCTATCATTAGCACATATATTACTATAGCAATTAGTGTTTAATTATAGATTAATTAAACTTAAAAGATTTGTCTCGAAAAATACTTACAATCTGTCAAATTAGTTATTTTTATCTATATTGTCAAATATTTAATGGGATAAGATGTAGAGTTTTGGGGTGGGAACTAAACAACACCTGAGATGACAATGTTCGAGCAAGCGAATGCCAATGGAAAAATATGAAACCAAAAAGACTGTACTACTTACGTAAGAAGGATTATTACAGATGCAGTAATACGTCTTGCTTGACAGGGAACTGGTAAGAAGATAAAGTGGCAGATAGATAGAATTTACGTCAAGACGAGAGAGAGGTGGTCAGGTCACAGGTCAGGTCGGTCAATTGTGCTTGGTGGTATACTAGAAAGTAGCGTGGGGCTTGCATATGGGGCACTAACAACCAAGAAGATGCCACGTCCATGTTGCAGCGGACGAGCAGTGGATGGGAACCAGTCTCACCGCAGCTGCAGGCAGTGATTATCACTCGCTTGCTGGTCGCTGCACTTGCACTCCCCTTCGCCGGAAAAGGAGGAAAGGAAATAAAATACTCCAAGGCAAGGCAGGCAAGAGAGCGGCAGGGCAGGGGCACCCCCACAGGCCACAGTTCGCCCTCCTTCACCTACACACACACCCTCATCTCCCACACCTTGCCTTGCTTTGTCCTCCGTCTGCGTCTCCGTCTCCAATCTCCATTTCCACCCACCACCAAACACCAGGCCAAAGGATCCCCTCTCCTCTCGCCTCTCGCCTGCCGTCCCGACTAAGAGCACCAGCACAGCAGGAGCAGGGAGGAGGAATCATCAGGGCAGCAAGATCCGAATCCGAGCAGGAGGGGCAAGCAGCATTTGTAGCCTCAGCTCAATTGCAGCTGCTGCGGTTGGATTGGATCGGCCGCAAGGCAAGGCAAGGCGGCGGTGGTGGTGGTTGCAGAAGTGACGGTGAAGTTTTCCTCTTTCGTTGCTTCACCTGGGTCTGGCCAGCCCTGCCGCCTGAGGCTACCAACATCTCCAGCTCCATCTCTATCTACCCTGCACTGCACGAACAGAGAGAGGGAGGGAGGGAGGGAGGGGGAATTGCAGTGTAACCCAAGGAAAGGAACCATGATGGTGTGGCAGGCGGCGGCGGAGAAGGAGGATTGATCCATTCATTCATCCACCCATCTATCCATCTATCCGTCGGTGGTGGTGGACTGGTGGTAGTGGCTGCTGTTAGTTACTCGCCACTCACCATCCACCTCCTCTAGTCCTTTGCTTCACTCCTCCTCTTTCTATCCTCCCCTGTCTTATTGCCCTCCCTGTTCTTGGTGCTGCTTGCATTGAGAAGACAGAGAAGAGAGATACAAAGTGGTCGATAATTGTATGGTCGTCGGTGGGCACGATGACCATGGAGCATGGCGAGGATTGCTGCGTCAAGGTGGCGGTCCACGTGCGCCCGCTCATCGGCGACGAGAAGCTGCAGGGCTGTAAGGACTGCGTCGCCGTCGTGCCGGGCAAACCACAGGTATGTATCATCAGTTTGTGCCCTTTCTGGACTGTGAATTCTTGTTTCGTTGCTGGGAATGAATCCTGAATTCTTTGGGTGTTTCTGGCCCTATTTCTTCCTGCGGCCGTTCCTTGTTTATCTGTATGTGCAGTGCATGACCCAATTTCTGTGGATTGACTCCTGCCAATCAATACTTTTAGAAATCTGGCTGCCCTGGTATTTTCCCCTGTTTTGTAGTACAATTTTCAGACATTTTGACACTGGCATGCAGAGTTTCAGGATGTTTTTTCCTTCTATTCTATTCTATTCTATTCTATCTTGCACCGGTGAGAGTATGTTTCGCCAACAAGAGCAGAGCAGATATAAACTGACCATGTTGAACCCCC
>NC_012871.2:23930902-23937783 GCF_000003195.3 Sorghum bicolor
GTTGGATGAGACTTTACACTTGTTTTGGCTTCTCTAGATGCTCTTCCTCTCTCCATTTCCAGCTGCCAGCCAGGCAGGCAGTGCTGTCACCGTACCTTTCTTTCACAATACCAATACCAATGATGACCATCTCTCTGTTGTTTTTTAACGATCGTTTTTGGCTGATGCATTTTGTGGTGAAAATGAAAAGGAACTTTCATTCCTTGCCTCCCATACCCATACCCATACCAATGATGACGATGATATGCAGCACATGCATGTTGCCAGGGTTTCTTGTCTACTACAGTATGCTCATGCTCATCATCATTAGACAGACAGGCTGACATTTGATTTGACCACCATTTCTGTGTATTTTGTTTTCCATGGTGCAGGTCCAGATCGGCAGCCACTCCTTCACCTTCGACCATGTTTACGGCAGCACAGGCACGCCGTCGGCGGCCATGTTCGACGAGTGCGTGGCGCCGCTGGTCGACGGCCTCTTCCAGGGGTACAACGCTACCGTGCTCGCGTATGGCCAGGTTCGTATCCTTCTACTGTATGTATCTTCTTCGTCGACCACACCACGCATCCCTCGGTCGGTCCTCCCCTCCCTCAATCATTTGGCTCGCATCCCATGTGCCATTGATGCCGCCAAAGAGCTGAAAAGCTTGGACCACCGAGTTGGGGCCTAGCACACGGCAAAAGCCAGCAGCACAACATGTGCTCTGGTGCTGGGCCTGGGATGGAGCACAAATTACCTGCTTCTCTCTCTTTTTTTCTCCAGCTGTTTGTGACACGATGATGGTGGGGTCAAGTGTGTCTCTGTGCTCCCAGAAGCCCCAAATGCTCATCATTTCAGTTTCAGCCCTGTTTAATTTAGGCCTTGTTTAGTTGGGAAAAATTTTGGATTTCGCCACTGTAGCACTTTCGTTTGTTTGTGATAAATATTATCCAATTATAGACTAACTATGATCAAAAGATTCGTCTCGTGATTTACAGGTAAACTGCATAATTAGTTTTTGTTTTCTTCTATATTTAATGCTTCATGCATGTGCCGCAAGATTCGATGTGACGGGGAATCTTGAAAATTTTTGGCAACTAAACAAGGCCTTAGAGATATACACACTACCGGAAGTAAAAAGAAATTATATATATACACACACGGTAGTACACCTAGGTGTAGAATATTATTCTACACCGCAAGTCAAAACTGAGTAGAAAAAATACTGACAAATACTGAACAACGTTCAGTATCATTTACTCGTACACCTAGGACCACGAAATACTGAACAATACTGAAATATGAATACTGAACAATACTGAAATATGTTCAGTATAGCAGTTTGGTGTAGAGTAGTATTCTACACCTAGGGTGTAGAATAGCGTTGTATATATATATATATATATATATATATATATATATATATATATATATATATATATATATATATATATATATATATATATGATAATTCCTTTTTACTCTCAGTAGTAATTACTCCCATGTGTGTGTGTGTATATATATATATATACACACTATTTGGATCCTAATCAACCCATCAAATCGTCATGGTTAGCTTTAATATATATTTTTTCTTCATTTTGTCCTCACCAGACCGGATCAGGGAAGACGTATACCATGGGGACTGCCTGCAAGGAGGGATCGCATATCGGGATCATCCCACGAGCCATGGCTGCGCTGTTTGACAAGATTGAGAACCTGAAAAGCCAAGTGGAGTTCCAGTTACGCGTATCGTTCATCGAGGTACAAGGATTGTTCCACATTCTTGCATGTGAATAAAATGTCAAATCAGTTCTATTGAGATCTTATATGTGGAACTTTGTTTTTTAATGTAATATGTGGAACTTTGTTGTGCATTTGTTTTTCACAGATTCTAAAAGAAGAGGTGAGGGATCTGCTTGACCCTACTGCTGCTACTGTGGGCAAAGTTGAGAATGGCAATGGGCACGCAAAACTGTCTGTGCCAGGGAAACCCCCTGTGCAGATCCGAGAGGCGTCAAATGGAGTCATAACGCTAGCTGGATCGACTGAAGTGCATGTCAGCACTCAGAAGGAAATGACTGCATGCCTTGAACAAGGTTCCCTGAGTCGTGCAACTGGAAGTACCAACATGAACAACCAGTCAAGGTTGGTGGCATCATCCTAACCTGACTTTATCTTTTGTACAATGGACGGAGAATATTTACCAATTATATGAATGACAATAAGCAGATTATTAAGCCCGTCAAATTCATAATTGATGCATGGGAAGTTATAATTTTTTGCTTTTTGTGTTTGCCTTGGTTCCATGTGTTAAGATTAAGAGCATTCCTTGATATTATATTATGATTATGATGCTTGTTTTCAATGAACCTTATACTCTGGTTTCACCATGTAATAGTCGTTCCCATGCCATCTTCACAATCACATTGGAGCAGATGCGCAAAACAGATCCCATCATGACTGCAGATGGAATGCCTATTGAAGAGATGAATGAAGACTATCTCTGTGCCAAACTGCATTTAGTAGATCTTGCTGGATCAGAACGGGCTAAGAGAACGGGCTCAGATGGCCTGCGCTTCAAGGAAGGCATGCTTGCTTCTTGTTTATCCAAACTCTTATCCTACATTTATTTCTGCTCCAAATTAAAGGCTATTTATACTTTGTGATATAGGTGTTCACATCAACCGAGGACTTCTCGCTCTCGGCAATGTCATAAGTGCTCTTGGAGATGAGAAAAAACGGAAAGAAGGCGCTCATGTTCCTTATCGGGACAGCAAACTCACTCGTCTTTTGCAGGTATAATTTTTGGTCACCTATAAATGCAAGAAAGTTATTGATTTCATTGAGCACTTTATAATAGTGTTCAGAAAAATAGCTATGTTCAACTCGTTTTTCACTCTTTCAGCAGTTAATATTTTCCATTCTAATAGAAACCTATTGATATTTTTCGTCTCCAGTGTGTTCATGGAATTCATATTACTAACTACATGCTATTGATATTTTCATCCGTAGTGTGTTCAAGGAATCCATATTAATGACTACTCCTGTATCATCTGCTTTGTCTATTACAGGACTCCCTAGGTGGAAATAGCAAGACTGTCATGATAGGTAATTTATCTTGTCAGAAATTTCTCCATTTTTATTTCCTTCTACCAAGAATTTGCTAATATAAGTGACAGTGAAAATATCAGTCCAAGAATATTTGTTTTAACTACGAAAAGGACTTAAAGAAGTGTTGATTCAGCTTACACTCACTTGACTTTAATATATCTTTTCCTCCTGCAGCTTGCATAAGTCCAGCAGATATTAATGCTGAAGAGACATTAAACACTTTGAAGTATGCTAACCGGGCACGTAATATCCAAAATAAACCAATTGTGAGTCTGTTACTTCTTGTCTTCTCAGAAACCTAATTGACATGTTCTTAATTGTTTTCTTTTCCAGGATGTATCTTGAATTCTCTTCTCATTCAATGTCTGATGTGTTGATGAAACTGAATTTTCAGGTTAATAGAAATCCTATTGCTGATGAGATGAAAAGAATGCGCCAGCAGATTGAATATTTGCAGGCAGAGCTTGTTTCGGCTCGAGGAGGAATCGCATCAGATGATGTTCAGGTAAATATCCTCAACAAATTTAGATTGTAAAATACATCCAATAGCAATAAGAATCATAATAACGAGACTTCAATTTTCAGGGTCTCAGAGAGAGGATTTCATGGCTTGAACAAACAAATGAAGACCTTTGCAGGGAACTATATGATATTCGCAGTCGGTCTCAAAATGATCCATGTGAACCTGAAATACAAGTATGACAGAGAGTCCTTGTGCACTCTTTTGTATGTTGAACATTTAAGCAACCACATGACTTGTACCTCTTGTTCTTTGATGATAACTTTTTTCCCCTCACTTGTAGACAGAGAAACAATGACTTAACAAAGCGCCTACTAGACATTTCTTTTCTCCACAGAATTTCTCTCAAGTCACATAGTGCTTGAGCTAGACCATAACAAATTCTGCTCTTTGTTCCAGAGAACTTTAAATGGCTTTACGAAAAGCGAAGGGCTCAAAAGAAGCTTGCAAAGCACAGATCCATTTGATGTCCCGATGACTGACTCAGTAAGAGGTAATTTCTTGGTACCTCTATGATTTCTTCATCATAGCATTCAGAGGTATTGCTTCCTTTTCACCATGGCTCCTAACATCAAGGAGATACCATTAACATGTTCTTTGTGTACTTATATTGATTTCTGCATATCCATTGATGTTCCCTGCCTGCTGCAGGCAACCCTAAGGATATTGAAGATGAAGTAGCTAAAGAATGGGAACACACAATGCTGCAGGATAGCATGGGCAAGGAGTTGAATGAATTAAATCGACAACTTGAGCAAAAGGAGGTATTGGATATCTAACAATAAGAATTATGTTTATGATTGTAAATTTCTAGTCAATGTACATTTGGTTAAAGGTCCTTGTGCTTGTTATTGCAATATGTTTTTAGCATTGTTTCTGGAGGACTATGTTCACCTCCACATTACCAAATATTGTGCCATCATGTTGTGTATATAATAAAAGAACTTGGTCAATCTAGGAGAACTACGTGGTATTATCTAAAAAAAAAGAACAGGTGGTATCGCAAACAAGAAGAAATAAGCACCTAAATTCAAGCAGAAGAGGAATCATACTAGGGATGTGGGGGTGTAAATTCACACATCCAACCAACATGTTGCACTCTCGTGTATGATCCTATAGCATCTGACAGATGTAGGGTTCCTATCTGGCTAGTAAAGCAAAAGAATGAAGGCTGAAAGTACAAAGTCAATCTCTTAGAAGTACAAACTCTTAGGATTGATAGTCATTACTGTGCCAGACTTCACATTGTTTTGTTTAGGCTGGGTGCTTTTATGCAGAGGCTGGAAGTGAGTTCATGGTTATTGTATCAACTATGTAAATAAAATAATAAGGAATTACACTAAAAATGTACTCATCTAAAATGTTATGCTTACAATGATTCTGTAAATGTGCAAAGCTCTGACTTTGAAAGGCATCATTAACTGCACCATTTTTATTCTTGTAATCTACTCCCTTTGGACTACGACCAGTTTATAATTTGCAGTTTGACATGCACTGTTTCTCAAGTTACACTTTGACAATTTAATTCATTTTATATTATATTGTTTATAATTATAAGTTTTTGATTATTGGACAGCAAATTTGATTACAAATCTAATTGCATCAACTATATATTACAATAGTTAAAAATTATTGGCCAAATGTTTGGTCAATGATTGTAAAGTTTGAATCTAGGTTGTAAAACTGAAGTTAATTGTTGTGGTTTCCAAGAAACTTACCTAGATTTATCAAACGCCTGCAGTCTGAGATGAAAATGTACGGATGTGATACTGTTGCACTTAAGCAGCACTTCGGAAAGAAACTTATGGAGCTTGAAGAAGAGAAAAGGGCAGTACAGGTCTGTTAAATTATTTTATTGTACTATACAAGATCACAACGGAGTGGTATGTTGCTAGACCATGCAAATGAATACTTTTGATCTTACAAAGGAAATTCTGAATAATTTCAGCAAGAGAGGGATAGATTGTTGGCTGAAGTTGAAAGCCTAAATGCTGATGGCCAAACACATAAACTCAGAGATGCGCAACTGCAGAAACTAAAATCCCTTGAATCCCAGGTTAATAGCATTTCACATTGCATTTGAAAAATTTTACCTTTTTTTTTTTTGATACTTCTTACTCAACAAAACATTGTCTTCAGATTCTAGACCTAAAGAAAAAGCAGGAGAACCAAGTTCAGCTTTTGAAGGAAAAACAAAAGAGTGATGAAGCTGCTAAGAAACTGCAAGAAGAAATTCATTTTATAAAAGCACAAAAGGTTCCCTTCCTTTTCTCATCTCTTCTGTAATTTTGATTTGTCACTTGTCTCATTCTTCATACATAATAATAATAATATGAACTCATTTGCATTAATCGACTTATTTATGTTGTCAGGTTCAACTACAACACAAAATTAAACAGGAAGCGGAACAGTTCAGGCAATGGAAAGCTACCCGTGAGAAGGAACTTCTTCAGGTATGAACTATCAATTTTAGTTATTATTGTGTACAACCTCATGTATAGTATTCACCGAAACTACTATATGTAAGGCTTTATACTTTAATAGTAGTCACCAAAACTAAATGCAAAATGATAATTCAGAAATGTATAATCAATCAACACAAGATTGAGGTTAAACTGATGACCATATGTACTTGCTGATCCATGCTCATACAGCCCGCTTTAATCACCAGTAGTTATATAATTCTTCAGGTTTCTGACTTAAATTTTAATAGTTGAAGTAACACCATTTTAAGAAGGGAAAAAGTCTACATCACCCCCTGAACTATAGGGTGGTGCCTACTTTACCCCTGAACTATGAAACAGTCTAATTTACCCTCTGAACAATCCAAAACCGTTCAAATCACCCCCCAGGTGGTTTTTATGGCGGTTTTGCTACAGTAACCATGGTTTTGCTACAGCAACTGTGGTTTTGACTTTTTCTTTTTTTTTTCTATTTGTTTTCATATAATCTTTAAAAAATCATAGTAAATCACAGAAAAATCATAAAATAGAAAATCTAATTTTGTTGGACTCCACATGAGTAGATCTACGCAATGAATATATAATATGATATACTTTAGTACAAATTTTTTCGTTAGAAAAATCAAATTTTATCTGTAATTAATTGGAATAATTCATAGTTGCAGCTTCTATGGTCTAATTGTGGTGAAATTTTTTTGGTGGACTAATTATTCTATGCTTGACTATAGTATATTTCGTCCAGCTAGTTCCCCAAACCTTTTTTCTTTTTTTTTTTTTTTTTTTTTTTTTTTTTTTTTTTTTTTTT